>NC_092230.1:44912093-44947093 GCF_036320965.1 Panulirus ornatus | reverse complement strand
GGTAGCGATGTGTGTGGTAGTGGTTAAGTAGTGGTTTGAATGGTCGTGATGGTGGTTGTGGTGATATCAATCTATGTTGTTGGTTCTAATAATCTAATGGTTATTATATGTTACTCCGTCTGTGATTTGCGATGGGTTTGGTGAAGGGACAACCAAAATAAAATGGTAACACCCTGTGTTTAGTTGAGTATGGACAGAGGTGGTGTCGCTCAGGGCGAGCTGCTGCGAACGGTTCAGGATTAGGTACGTATACATGAGAGGCAAACTGAGAGAAGGTGAAATGAGGTAGGCAGGGTCAGGTCCCTGGGCGGTGATGCACGCGCAGGTAAGGCAGGTGTCCCAAGGTGTGCTGGCGTGGACAAATCGAGAGTCGTCGAGTTACGCCTCTGCTGGAGATGTGAGGTTGTGGTGAAGCAATTCCCTCCGTGGGAGAGTTGCGTGGTTGCTGGGTCTCGTGGAGCTTCTGCAGGAGAAGGAAATTAATTTGGAAATTGTTGATGTCTTGTGCTTTATACTGCAGGAAGTATGGCTTTAGGGTCCCGTAGATGGGGCTGTTGCAGGGGACGGGTGTCCACGGGGGTCCTACTGGAGAGGCTCAGGGGACAGAGGCACGACAGAGGCCCTTGTAAGAATGTGATAAAGCAGGAGCCACATGGCCGTCGTTTCCAGACAGAGTTAGCGTCTCCGTATCTCAGATTTACTGGACTGAATGACTGCCAGACTGATGCGCGGGTATTAATGAGTCACGCGGGTCGCCACGCCGATCGCGTTGATCGTGTGGGCGTGGCCGCTAGGCTCCCCTGACGCTGGTCGTCTTGGACTTAAAGGAGAGTTCAAGGAAAGTCAGGCCGTGGGAGTACGATTTCGTCACGACTACGTTGGCTGAGCCGATCGTGGGAATACAATTTCATAACTAACATTCAGAGAATATATATATATATATATATATATATATATATATATATATATATATATATATATATATATATATATATATATATATATATATCTTTTTCTTTCTTTCAAACTATTCGCCATTTCCCGCGTTAGCGAGGTAACGTTAAGAACAGAGGACTGGACCTTTGAGGCAATATCCTCACCTGGCCCCCTTCTCTGTTCCTTCTTTTGGAAAATTTAAAAAAAAAAAAAGCGAGAGGGGAGGATTTCCAGCCCCCCGCTCCCTCCCCTTTTAGTCGCCTTCTACGACACGCAGGAAATACGTGGGAAGTATTCTTTCTCCCCTATCCCCAGGGATATATATATATATATATATATATATATATATATATATATATATATATATATATATATATATATATATATATATATATTAAAAACACACACTAGACAATAAGGTTTCAACTTTTCACAAGCCCTTCTTGATTGGAATGACATAAACAAGAAAAGGGGAGAACCAGGATTGATAACAACATGTGCAATCTTCCATTTGACACGTCCTCACGTGACCTAAACGTGACCCCTTTGCCCCTTTCCTAGTGATTAGTGACACCCCCACATGCCTGTAAGACAGTCTTGATATACATTTCCTCACCTTATGACATATAATTTTGGTTATATGCGAATTTCAGCCTTCTGATATATTAAAATTATACACGGGGATAATGAGACTGGAATGTGTCTGAGAGCTGATCCTCATTTAACCAAATTATATGTAATTAGGGTTAATGTCGAGCTGCCAACAGGCTTAGGAAGTAGTGGGTGGGGAAGTTACTTAATCACTAGATAGGTCATGTTAAGTCAGTTTAGGTCGTGTTAAAGTAAGATTTCAGATATATATATATATATATATATATATATATATATATATATATATATATATATATAATATATATATATATATATATATATATATATATATATATATATATATATATGTATATATATATATATATATATATATATATATATATATATATATATATATATATATATATAAATTGGTTGTCTCCGTTGTTCATCTCATTCCATTTCAGAAGGGCTTGTAAAAATCCGAAACTGTAAACTGTATGCAATTAAAAAATTCATCATCACTTTTCCGTGGTTAAAACTGGATTATTTACTTTTTTTTCTTTTCTTTTTTTTTTTTAACAAACTGGTGGCAAAATGGTGTGACACCCTACAACCAAAGCTGAGTTAAACCACTAATGATAATAATACTGTACTGTGAACAGAGGAGTTTAAATGTACACAAGTCTTTATATAAACATTCCGGCATTGAACTGTTTTTTTACGACCTGTTCATCACGTCAAGAAACTTGAACATGTTATTAACTGTATGATTAAGACGATGAAACTGGATTGCATTTTCGTCTCGATGCTCCATCGACCACCACCACTAAAATGAAACCTACACTTTCCCTGGTCTTCAAAACCTTTCCCATTTGGACGAATTTGGGTTTTTTTTTCCCATTTCTATATGGCATCTAAATAGAACAAGTCATTAAATGCTAGTATTAGCGACTAACACCATGAAGTCATCATCTCCAAACACCTGATAGTTTAAAAAACATGAAATAATGACCAAATTGATCCATAAATGATTCCGTAATCTACGAAATTGATGCGTATCTTAGAAAAGCATTAATATGTCCTACCCTAACCCACCCTTATCATTATAACCCGCCTATGTCTAGATCAGTATTAGCAATACTTCGAAAAAAAAAATTATTCTTAACTTCTTTTTTTTAGGAAGTATTGTTAGAAAATGGACTGAATGTTTGTTTCCCTCTCTATATATGATACTTTAAAATACGATAAAACTAAAAATTGTAATACGGGTTTTAAGGGAACTACGTGTTTTGGGCAAATGGCACATAACCTGAACAGATCTGATAAAATATATATATATATATATATATATATATATATATATATATATATATATATATTACCAAAGATTCATCATACCGCTGTATAACTTGTAGTCCACCAAATCCCATATATCGCAATAGTATCCTCTAGGTTAACAATATAACGTTACACAATTAAGTTGCTTTATATTTGTAAAGCAGGCGATGCCTCTGCAAAATTAATGGCGAGTAAAAATTTGAACACACATTGAATTGTGAATTATATTAGTTTAGGGGCACCACACGCAGCACTTATAGATTCGGATGAAAATTATGTCAGTTTAGGGGCACCATATACATAAAGAAGGGATTTGGATGAAAAACATATCATTTAGCTCTTTATACTTAGTTCAAAAGATTTAGACCAAAATAGTATGATTTCTTACATTAATATTTTTCTATAAAAAGTAAAGTGAGGATTAACAATGATCAAAGGCACCACAGGAATAAGATATGGATGAAAATAATGTCAGTTTAGGGCACCATACGAATGAAGCAAGAATTTGGATGAAAAGCATATCATTTAGGTCTTTATACTTACTTCAAAAGATTTAGACCAAAATAGTATGATTTCTTAACATTAATTTCTTTTCTATAAAAAGTAAAGTAAGGGGTAACAATGATCAGACACAGCACACGAATAAAAGATGTGGATGAAAATAATGTCAGTTTAGAGGCACCATACAACTAAATTAGGGATTTGGATGAAAAGCACATCAATTGGCTCTCTATACTTAGTTGAAAAGATTTAGACCAAAATAGTATGATTTCTTACATTAATTTCTTTTCTATGAAAAAATTAAGCGAGGGTTAACAATGATCCGATAATGTATGACGTCAAACTGATATACACTAGTAGTATGACAATAGAATGCAACAGAAACTATGAAAATCTCCCCGTACCTCATACTATGGTCGAGATTTACCTTAATATGTAGTTGCATACTCGAGATATACCGAAGATCAATACTGTCTCCAATCTTCCTTCTTCTGACATATTGCTTTCATGCAATTTATGAAGTAAACATACTTAGCGACCACTACATGTTTGTAGTAAGTAGAACTGCCAAGAGCAATTGAATGTCACTGACATCATCACATCTATATATATATTTTTTTTCACAGTTTATATAGAAAGTATCGTAAATTTAGATGGTTCGAGGAATTCAGGTGAGATTTTTTTCATAAGTTCTGTTGCTTTCTAGACGTGTTTTCCTTGTACTTCACGTTTTCCCTCATCATCATAGCCCCTTACTGTCATTATATATTATTATTATATTATTATTATTATTATTATTATTATTATTATTATCAAATAATTTGATATTCCTAATCACGCTCCCTCAGTCTAAATCATTTGTTTCACATCAAAATATTGATAAATGATATAACAAATCCATGAATCATTTCGGTGGTGCCCCTAAACTAGTACTCTCCCACCTTCGATTTCACCGGAGCTCCCTGACACCATAAAATTTCCGAGAGAATATTTTCTTTGACCGCAACTCTGTGTTACAATGTCTGTGAAGACCATAACATTGTACTTTATATAAGTTATAGACGACTGTCTCATTTAAGTATTAACTTAGAATGTCACACCAAAGTGGTGTGAGAAATACGTGTTGCCGACTTCCCACGATAATGGAGAATTGATATTACATATAATAGAAGTTTTGTAACACCTTGGATAATATATACTTAACCTCCAAGGTTATCAATTCTGTATCTAGATGAAGGAACTCGAGAGTGCAATGTCGTCATAGAAGCATACAGCGTTCGCACCTCACCATTACGTTAATGGTGACCGATGGTGTTCGTCCATTTATCTAATGTACGTCGTAGTTTTCGACTTGATGTCATGAGACACGTGTAAGGCATTTTCATGATCCATTTCCGGGTTAATGAGGTGTTTGAAGCCATCTTTCCTCCTCTGTCAACATACATCGCTCAAGCCTCAAGCAGTTTAGGCCCATTTAATTAATTACGCTTACAATACTAAGAGTGTATTTTAGTTACAATGTCAACTAAAGTATATAGATGTTGTATAATATACCTATAAGCAAAATCTCAAATAGAGAAGAGTTTAGATAGGAAAGAATTGATACACATGTTGTTTCCATTGGTCGTTCTTTAAGGTAAAATTGGATATTTTCATTTTAGATTAGAATTTATCACTTTTATACAAATATCAAGAAAATATAATATTATAAGTGAATCAGAGGACGATAGATTAATAAAATCTTCTTTCATATGCCTTGAATTAAGACTGGATTTGATAAATATTATATAGGATTTGATAGTTATTGTGTAATAGCACGTTATTGATGTTGTGTTCTGCGAAACCCTGATCCGGATTCCCATGTACACACACACACACCAAGAACGTAACCACAGGGGGAAGGGCACGTGTTTTATGACCAAGTGGACACTTGTATCTGTGAGAGTTAAACATGTCAGAACAGCAGTAACGGTTAGCCAATCCAATCCGAATAATATGTGGTGTAAAAGACCATACAGAGTGGAGGCGACTGATCAAAATTGAGGTCCGGAGAACGTATTGACAGACCCCCGGCGTCTGCTATGTACCTGTTGCCTACCGCACTTCCGTTGACACCCACAAGACATCAACAGGTAAGAATGTAATGCAATTTTCAGAAGGTCATTCATGTTACCATTGTACGGTATGAAGGGCTGGTTAACACAAATAGCCTCCTAGCTATTATAGTAACGTGTGTCCCTATTTGATTTTTCTATGGCAGGGAATGTTTAATAACCAGTAGGATAAGTAAGGTGCTGAAATGACTTTTAAGTAATTATGTACTTGTGTGTTCCACTCGTTTTTACGTTAGTGTCGACGATTATCATAATTGTGGATTCATTATCGTTAGCCATTATCGTAAGTGTGTTGTTGGGGTAGCGTTAATAAGCTTGCTCTTGTGTTTGTTTGTTTTATAGGAAACCGAGTTTTTACCATCACTTTTTTTATATTCGATTTCTCTCATTGCCTTGATATGTATTAATCTCTGACGAATGATTTAGAGAAAGCTACACTGGTGAGCGTTCACTTTCACCGTCGTTGTAAATATTTGAATCGAGCCTCAAACCCATTGAGAAATATACCTAGTGACGTTATTCAGTTTCGAATAATGATGGTCGGGAGTCGTTGCACAATGGAGTAGACCTGTGGTTTGTCTGTGGAGACGAGCCACACGAGGATTGGTCGTTATGATGCCCTGCTGCTTCTCCTCCTCTTGTTGAGCGACTATGTAGAATTTGCATCCTTTTTTCTTTTTTTTTTGTCTCTATTTCTCATAATGTCTCCTATTTCTCATACTATAATATTTGTGTTCTCAAGAGTTGGATGTACAAACACACGTAAGAAACTCAAGACTTAATCCCCGTTTAGTATACATTTTTTTGTATATTTTTTCATCAGTTTATTTTTGTTTTATATAAACGATATTTCACGTCCAGAATGGACGTGTTCAGTTCAGCTGGGGCCGCACTCTTGCTTCATCTGTGCCATCGCCAGTTCGTATGTATGTGTGTGTGTGTGTGTATGTGTGTGTGTTTCTGTGTGTGTGTGTGTGTGTGTCTTGAGTCATGGCGGCGTTGCGTGTGTTGTGTGAGGGGGAAGACAATGGTCCCCAGGGATCTATCTCTGACATCCTCCCTGTGCGGGTGTTCTCAACGCAGTTCATTTCCGTCTGGAGGCGTCCAGGCGGCCAGTTTCTCTCTCTCTCTCTCTCTCTCTCTCTCTCTCTCTCTCTCTCTCTCTCTCTCTCTCTCTCTCTGATCCACCCAACCCGTCGTGGGACTTGCAATTGATTTCTCGCATGTGTACTTCCTCCTGTTTGGCGGCCAGTCATCTTCCTCCTCCTCCTCCCTCACCACCTCCTCCTTCTCCCTTACCACCTCCTCTTTACACTCCCCCTCCTCTTTACACTCCCCCTCCTCTCCTCCTCCCCCTTCAACCCTCTTCCCCCTCCCTTCCAGTCCCTCCCCCCTCCCGCAGAGGTCGCTTATCATGGTGAGTAATGGGGCGAGCGCGCGAGGTAGCAGACGGTAGTTAAGAGCGGGAGACTGACAGCGGACACGATCATCGCCGCCGAGAGCAAGTTAATAATTGTTCCAAGCGATTGGCGGAGGTGGGAGGCGGGGGTTGGTGGAGGAGGAGGGAGGGATATCATCGTGTTCGCCCGCCTCCACCCCTCGCGTCCCGTTTTGGGCTCCGCGCCTCCCTGTGTCATCTTTATTGATGTAGTCACCGAATGCACGCACCCACACACACACACACACACACACACACACACACACACACACACACATACACAAAGTCTCTCGATCTTTATTGACTCGTCATTCAACTCTTAGCAACGTCCTGTTTAGTGTTTGGTATCACAGGTGTATCATCACCGCCACGTCCGTAGTTCTGGATGCTGTGGAAGTCCATCTTTCAATATACATATTGCATAACCAAGTCTCTAGTTTTGATGATCCTCCTCAGTTCTCTGGTTGCTGTTTCTCTGCGTCTTTTCAGAGAATTGGTGAACTCGGTCCAGGACGTCAAACAGGTTCAGAAAACTTGAGGAATGGGATCGAGTCTCTCTCTCTCTCTCTCTCTCTCTCTCTCTCTCTCTCTCTCTCTCTCTCTCTCTCTCTCTCTCTCTCCCCCATCATGCTCAACTTTAAAACCTATCTATGAACCTCTCTCTCACTTCTGACTCTTCTCTCTTATTTCAGGTGCCACCTTTGTTGTCCCTCTCTGTCCCTTCTCTTATAGGTAGTCGTCTCCTGTGAGTTAACCCAGACTTGAGATACAAATTCTAAGAGTTTAGTAAACCGCTCGTAAATACAGAACATTTGTCCACACACGTCCGTACCTGTAATGTAATTCAGCTGTGAATCATTGGGGGTTTGTAAAGTTGATGTCCCGCACGGTTCCCTGTCCTTGACACTTCTGATGTCGTGTTTTGGGTTCAGTGTCGACGGTCAAAAGTCTCCCCCTCCTCACCCCACACAGAGAGTGACATTGTTATCTGCCACATCCCTCACTGTGCCCCATGCATGGCTGCAGGCTGTGTGTGATGTCGACCCCTCCTCCCTCCTCCTTCCTCCTCCTCAAGAAGTGACCTTATCGCGTAGATAAAGATGATGTCTTGCCACAGTGTTACCGAGGCCCTCCTGCTCCACCTTCATGGCTTTTCAGTTGCCTTTGGGTCAGACTTCCTCGGTCGTGTTGTGTGTGTGTGTGAGAGAGAGAGAGAGAGAGAGAGAGAGAGAGAGAGAGAGAGAGAGAGAGAGAGAGAGTTTTACGCACGTCTTGCCCCCGTCTCTTTTTATCATGTCCTTGTCATAACACACGCCAGCCTGAGCCAGGTACCCTTCTCGTCGACCAGGCAGCCCCTGAGTCGAGGATAAGCACCTAGGTTGGGTGTGGTCCGACCACACAGCGCCAAGGATTCGAACCTCCCCTTTGGGCCAGACCCCGTGGGAGCCACTGCTGACCCCAATAGTCAGTAACGTCAACCACTTGTTGACCAGAATTAGGCCACCAATCAGCAGTCAGCTTAAGGTTTGTGTAAAGCGGATCAGACAGATTTCTCAAAAGTTGTTGGTGGTTTGTGGTCGTGGATAAGATGGCAGATAATGCTATCATTCTACCCCCCCCCCCCTATATATATATATATATATATATATATATATATATATATATATACACACACGAGGAAGATAAACCTGTTCTTGCCCCCAGTATAGTTATGATGGATTTTTTTTGCTGGGAAGGTCAAGCCAGTCATTGTTGTGGCCACTTAGACGCAAATATGGACTAGATATATACATGTTCACCAATCCTCAGCGTAAGTATATCAGGATTTATATTGCCCTCATAGCTCATGCAGGGTATATATATATATATATATATATATATATATATATATATATATATATATATATATATATATTCTTAAGATTTCACTGGGAAAATGAAACAATAGAAGTTCACAAGTGCACTTCTGTGTAATAATCACATCATCAGGGGAGACACGAGAGAAATCAGTCAGTCAGTTGATAAACAACGAAGAGACGTAGCTAGGACGCCATTTGGTAAACATGCGATTGTCTTGGACAATCACATGTTTACCAAATGGCGTCCTAGCTATGTCTCTTCGTTGTATATCAATTGACTGTTATATTTCTCTCTTTTGTGTCTCCCCTGATGATGTGATTATTACACGAAAGTGCACTTGGGAACTTCCGTTCCGTTGGCGCGAACGTTCGCGCCAAGTGCGCAGGGGAGGGATGGGATGGAGGAAGGGGAGGAGGTTTTGGCGTAGCGTAGGGTGGGAGATGGAGGGAGGGGGAGGGAGGAGTGAGTAGCCGATGAAATTACATGGCTGGTTAAGACGCCACCTTGTCATTCAGTGAGTACTTCCTAGAGATAATAGATAAGATAAAAAAGGAAAATGATACAGTATAGGTTATGATCTGGCTCGCGGGGGTGATTGGCGTGGGAGGGGCGCGGGTGGGGGGAGAGGGGGTGATTGGCGTGGGAGGGGCGCGGGAGGAGGTGCGATTGGCGTGGGGGTTCGGGTTGGGGAGGGAGGGTGTGTGATTGGCGTGGGGGTTCGGGTTGGGGAGGGAGGGGGGTACGATTGGCGTGGGGGTGGAAGGGGGTGATTGGCGTGGGGGTTCGGGTTGGGGAGGGAGGGGTGTGTTTGGCGTGGGGGTGGAAGGGGGTGATTGGCGTGGGGGTTCGGGTTGGGGAGGGGGTGTGATTGGCGTGGGGGTGGAAGGGGGGTGATTGGCGTGGGGGTTCGGGTTGGGGAGGGAGGGGGGTATGATTGGCGTGGGGGTGGAAGGGGGTGATTGGCGTGGGGGTTCGGGTTGGGGAGGGAGGGGGGTATGATTGGCGTGGGGGTGGAAGGGGGTGATTGGCGTGGGGGTTCGGGTTGGGGAGGGGGTGTGATTGGCGTGGGGGGAGAGGAGGGGGGTGATTGCCGGTGTGATTACCAGTATTCTCAAAAGACGTTTGCGCCAAATCACCTGCGCAGTCGTGCTCCCCACTGCGCAGTCTCATCCCTCCTGCGCTGTCGTACACCTCCCTGCGCAGTCTGATCTCCCCGCACAGTAGTCTTACCCTCCCCCTCCCACCCACACTCCCTGCGCAGACTTGCTCCCGCCCCACCTCCGCACCCCTTGCGCAGTCATGCGTAATAACGGATTCCCCGTGCGCAAGCCGTTCATTACGCCGTAATAGACCGTTGCGTAGTTTGCCGCGTTGTAGAACGGTATTGGGGGAGGCGATCAGGAGGTGTTACGCTGGGTTGCGTAAACAGATACGCCGACCACGTAACATCAGGGCCAAGTCGAAAACGAAGCGTGGTGTGTGATTTAAGCGCGATATCATAGCATTGATTACCGTGATATCATAGCATTTATTACCGTGATATAACTTCATTTTAAGGCGAGATATCATAGCATTTATTACCGTAATATAACAACATTTTAAGGCGAGATATCATAGCATTTATTACCGTGATATCATAGCATTTATTACCGTGATATAATAGCATTGTAAGGCGGGATATCATAGCATTTATTACCGTGATATAACAACATTTTAAGGCGAGATATCATAGCATTTATTACCGTGATATCATAGCATTTATTACCGTGATATAACAACATTTTAAGGCGAGATATCATAGCATTTATTACCGTAATATAACAACATTTTAAGGCAGGATATCATAGCATTTATTACCGTGATATAACAACATTTTAAGGCGGGATATCATAGCATTTATTACCGTGATATAACTTCATTTTAAGGCGAGATATCATAGCATTTATTACCGTAATATAACAACATTTTAAGGCAGGATATTCATAGCATTGATTACCGTGATATAACTTCATTTTAAGGCGGGATATCATAGCATTATTACCGTGATATAACAACATTTTAAGGCGGGATATCATAGCATTTATTACGTGATATAACAACATTTTAAGGCGGGATATCATAGCATTATTACCGTGATATAACAACATTGTAAGGCGGATATCATAGCATTTAATTACCGTGATATAATAGCATTTTAAGGCGAGATATCATAGCATTTATTACCGTAATATAACAACATTTTAAGGCGGGATATCACAGCATTTATTACCGTGATATAACTTCATTTTAGGCGGGATATCATAGCATTATTACCGTAATAATAACAACATTTTAAGGCGGGATATCATGCATTTATTACCGTGATATGACTTCAATTTAAGGCTGGATATCATAGCATTTATTACCGTAATATATACATATATATATATATATATTATATATATATATATTATACACACACACACACACCAGTCTTAAGCCAGGTTATCCATTCATCGACCAGCCCCGAGGGGAGGGAGGATGAACACCTGGGCGGGCTGTGGACCGGCTGCCAGGGCACACACACACACGCACTTAACATCTACTTGATACCAATGCCTAAAGGAACGTCTCTATCCCTGGGATCTAAAAAGGATAGGTTTTATAGGAATCGTTCCCCCATTTTTCTGTTCACACGACCTTTTTCTCCCAGAGATGCTGTAATGAACAGTGGCCTGAGTACTGTACTCTTCCTTTTTTTTTTTTTTCTAAACTCATGTTTTCTGTCTCTTAACCTTGTATATATGTCCCATGTCTTTACTCCTGCACACACACACACACATACACAAAGTCTCTCGATCTTTATTGACTCGTCATTCAACTCTTAGCAACGTCCTGTTTAGTGTTTGGTATCACAGGTGTATCATCACCGCACGTCCGTAAGTTCGGGATGCTGTGGAGATCATCTTTCAATATACATATTGCATAACCAAGTCTCTGGTTTTGATGATCCTCCTCAAGTTCTCTGGTTGCTGTTTCTCTGCGTCTTTTCAGAGAATTGGTGAACTCGGTCCAGGACGTCAAACAGGTTCAGAAAACTTGAGGAATGGGATCGAGTCTCTCTCTCTCTCTTCTCTCTCTCTCTTAACCTGTATATATGTCCCATGTCTTTACTCCTGCACACACACACACACATACACAAAGTCTCTCGATCTTTATTGACTCGTCATTCAACTCTTAGCAACGTCCTGTTTAGTGTTTGGTATCACAGGTGTATCATCACCGCCACGTCCGTAGTTCTGGATGTGTGGAAGTACATTTTCAATATACATATTGCATAACCAAGTCTCTGGTTTTGATGATCCTCCTCAAGTTCTCTGGTTGCTGTTTCTCTGCGTCTTTTCAGAGAATTGGTGAACTCGGTCCAGGACGTCAAACAGGTTCAGAAAACTTGAGGAATGGGATCGAGTCTCTCTCTCTCTCTCTCTCTCTCTCTCTCTCTCTCTCTCTCTCTCTCTCTCTCTCTCTCTCTCTCTCTCCCCCATCATGCTCAACTTTAAAACCTATCTATGAACCTCTCTCTCACTTCTGACTCTTCTCTCTTATTTCAGGTGCCACCTTTGTTGTCCCTCTCTGTCCCTTCTCTTATAGGTAGTCGTCTCCTGTGAGTTAACCCAGACTTGAGATACAAATTCTAAGAGTTTAGTAAACCGCTCGTAAATACAGAACATTTGTCCACACACGTCCGTACCTGTAATGTAATTCAGCTGTGAATCATTGGGGGGTTTGTAAAGTTGATGTCCCGCACGGTTCCCTGTCCTTGACACTTCTGATGTCGTGTTTTGGGTTCAGTGTCGACGGTCAAAAGTCTCCCCCTCCTCACCCCACACAGAGAGTGACATTGTTATCTGCCACATCCCTCACTGTGCCCCATGCATGGCTGCAGGCTGTGTGTGATGTCGACCCCTCCTCCCTCCTCCTTCCTCCTCCTCAAGAAGTGACCTTATCGCGTAGATAAAGATGATGTCTTGCCACAGTGTTACCGAGGCCCTCCTGCTCCACCTTCATGGCTTTTCAGTTGCCTTTGGGTCAGACTTCCTCGGTCGTGTTGTGTGTGTGTGTGAGAGAGAGAGAGAGAGAGAGAGAGAGAGAGAGAGAGAGAGAGAGAGAGAGAGAGAGAGTTTTACGCACGTCTTGCCCCCGTCTCTTTTTATCATGTCCTTGTCATAACACACGCCAGCCTGAGCCAGGTACCCTTCTCGTCGACCAGGCAGCCCCTGAGTCGAGGATAAGCACCTAGGTTGGGTGTGGTCCGACCACACAGCGCCAAGGATTCGAACCTCCCCTTTGGGCCAGACCCCGTGGGAGCCACTGCTGACCCCAATAGTCAGTAACGTCAACCACTTGTTGACCAGAATTAGGCCACCAATCAGCAGTCAGCTTAAGGTTTGTGTAAAGCGGATCAGACAGATTTCTCAAAAGTTGTTGGTGGTTTGTGGTCGTGGATAAGATGGCAGATAATGCTATCATTCTACCCCCCCCCCCCCCTATATATATATATATATATATATATATATATATATATATATATACACACACGAGGAAGATAAACCTGTTCTTGCCCCCAGTATAGTTATGATGGATTTTTTTTTGCTGGGAAGGTCAAGCCAGTCATTGTTGTGGCCACTTAGACGCAAATATGGACTAGATATATACATGTTCACCAATCCTCAGCGTAAGTATATCAGGATTTATATTGCCCTCATAGCTCATGCAGGGTATATATATATATATATATATATATATATATATATATATATATATATATATATATATATATATTCTTAAGATTTCACTGGGAAAATGAAACAATAGAAGTTCACAAGTGCACTTCTGTGTAATAATCACATCATCAGGGGAGACACGAGAGAAATCAGTCAGTCAGTTGATAAACAACGAAGAGACGTAGCTAGGACGCCATTTGGTAAACATGCGATTGTCTTGGACAATCACATGTTTACCAAATGGCGTCCTAGCTATGTCTCTTCGTTGTATATCAATTGACTGTTATATTTCTCTCTTTTGTGTCTCCCCTGATGATGTGATTATTACACGAAAGTGCACTTGGGAACTTCCGTTCCGTTGGCGCGAACGTTCGCGCCAAGTGCGCAGGGGAGGGATGGGATGGAGGAAGGGGAGGAGGTTTTGGCGTAGCGTAGGGTGGGAGATGGAGGGAGGGGGAGGGAGGAGTGAGTAGCCGATGAAATTACATGGCTGGTTAAGACGCCACCTTGTCATTCAGTGAGTACTTCCTAGAGATAATAGATAAGATAAAAAAGGAAAATGATACAGTATAGGTTATGATCTGGCTCGCGGGGGTGATTGGCGTGGGAGGGGCGCGGGTGGGGGGAGAGGGGGTGATTGGCGTGGGAGGGGCGCGGGAGGAGGTGCGATTGGCGTGGGGGTTCGGGTTGGGGAGGGAGGGTGTGTGATTGGCGTGGGGGTTCGGGTTGGGGAGGGAGGGGGGTACGATTGGCGTGGGGGTGGAAGGGGGTGATTGGCGTGGGGGTTCGGGTTGGGGAGGGAGGGGTGTGTTTGGCGTGGGGGTGGAAGGGGGTGATTGGCGTGGGGGTTCGGGTTGGGGAGGGGGTGTGATTGGCGTGGGGGTGGAAGGGGGTGATTGGCGTGGGGGTTCGGGTTGGGGAGGGAGGGGGGTATGATTGGCGTGGGGGTGGAAGGGGGTGATTGGCGTGGGGGTTCGGGTTGGGGAGGGAGGGGGGTATGATTGGCGTGGGGGTGGAAGGGGGTGATTGGCGTGGGGGTTCGGGTTGGGGAGGGGGTGTGATTGGCGTGGGGGGAGAGGAGGGGGGTGATTGCCGGTGTGATTACCAGTATTCTCAAAAGACGTTTGCGCCAAATCACCTGCGCAGTCGTGCTCCCCACTGCGCAGTCTCATCCCTCCTGCGCTGTCGTACACCTCCCTGCGCAGTCTGATCTCCCCGCACAGTAGTCTTACCCTCCCCCTCCCACCCACACTCCCTGCGCAGACTTGCTCCCGCCCCACCTCCGCACCCCTTGCGCAGTCATGCGTAATAACGGATTCCCCCTGCGCAAGCCGTTCATTACGCCGTAATAGACCGTTGCGTAGTTTGCCACGTTGTAGAACGGTATTGGGGGAGGCGATCAGGAGGTGTTACGCTGGGTTGCGTAAACAGATACGCCGACCACGTAACATCAGGGCCAAGTCGAAAACGAAGCGTGGTGTGTGATTTAAGCGCGATATCATAGCATTGATTACCGTGATATCATAGCATTTATTACCGTGATCTAATAGCATTGTAAGGCGGGATATCATAGCATTTATTACCGTGATATAACAACATTTTAAGGCGAGATATCATAGCATTTATTACCGTGATATCATAGCATTTATTACCGTGATATAATAGCATTGTAAGGCGGGATATCATAGCATTTATTACCGTGATATAACAACATTTTAAGGCGAGATATCATAGCATTTATTACCGTGATATCATAGCATTTATTACCGTGATATAACAACATTTTAAGGCGAGATATCATAGCATTTATTACCGTAATATAACAACATTTTAAGGCAGGATATCATAGCATTTATTACCGTGATATAACAGCATTGTAAGGCGGGATATCATAGCATTGATTACCGTGATATAACTTCATTTTAAGGCGAGATATCATAGCATTTATTACCGTAATATAACAACATTTTAAGGCAGGATATCATAGCATTTATTACCGTGATATAACTTCATTTTAAGGCGGGATATCATAGCATTTATTACCGTGATATAACAACATTTTAAGGCGGGATATCATAGCATTTATTACCGTGATATAACAACATTTTAAGGCGGGATATCATAGCATTTATTACCGTGATATAACAACATTTTAAGGCGGGATATCATAGCATTTATTACCGTGATATAATAGCATTTTAAGGCGAGATATCATAGCATTTATTACCGTAATATAACAACATTTTAAGGCAGGATATCATAGCATTTATTACCGTGATATAACTTCATTTTAAGGCGGGATATCATAGCATTTATTACCGTAATATAACAACATTTTAAGGCGGGATATCATAGCATTTATTACCGTGATATGACTTCAATTTAAGGCTGGATATCATAGCATTTATTACCGTGATATAATAGCATTTTAAGGCGAGATATCATAGCATTTATTACCGTAATATAACAGGATTTTAAGGCGGGATATCATAGCATTTATTACCGTAATATAACAACATTTTAAGGCGGGATATCATAGCATTTATTACCGTAATATAACAACATTTTAAGGCGGGATATCATAGCATTTATTACCGTGATATGACTTCAATTTAAGGCTGGATATCATAGCATTTATTACCGTGATATAATAGCATTTTAAGGCGAGATATCATAGCATTTATTACCGTGATATAACAACATTTTAAGGCGGGATATCATAGCATTTATTACCGTGATATAACAGGATTTTCGGGGTGGGTGGGGGGTAGGCATGCTATGTATGACCCCGCTATAGCAGTGGTCTGCGTAAGAGAACCTTACCCCTGGGGGACGAGACGCCTTCCTGCGTTACAGACTTTGGGGGGGTGACTGCAGGGGGTCCCCTGGGGGGGGGAGGAAATAAGGGGTTAGGGGGGGTGGGGGGGTTGTACAGTGTAGTAGGTTATGGTCTCTATAGCATTTTGATATGGTGACTTAGAACTAAACATACGGCAGAGCATCGTATGTTAACACGGCAGAGCAGAGCATCTTATATAACACTGCAGAGCATCGTATATTAACACGGCAGAGCAGAGCATCTTGTTTATCACGGCAGAGCAGAGCATCTTATATAACACGGCAGAGCATCGTATGTTGACGCGGCAGAGCATGGTATATTAACACGGCAGAGCATCGTATATAAACACGGCAGAGCATCGTATATAAACACGGCAGAACATCGTATATTAACACGGCAGAGCAGAACATATTAACACGGAAGAGCATCTTATATAAGCACGGCAGAGCATCATATATGACACGGCAGAGCATCGTATAGCGTGATTTGTTAGCAGTCTCCGCTCGATATAGCACAGCCAGATGGCAGTATAGCAAAGGTTGCTGTGATATATTGGCAACCTTGAGGTATTACAGCAGCTGTAGCGGGCGCGTGATACAGTGGCGTTGGAATGTAATATGTCTACATATAGCGACGTAGTAATGTAATATAGCAAGATTTGGCAGGATATAGTAGCAATTTAGCGTATTACTGCTACTTTTAGCATGATCTGGTGGCGCGGTAAAGCGATATAGCAAAGATTTAGCTTGATATAGGAGTATTCTAATATAGTCATAGCTGGCGTGATGTACTGGTGCAACTGTTGGCCTGATATATATATATATATATATATATATATATATATATATATATATATATATATATATATATATATATATATATATTATACTCAATCGCCGTCTCCCGCTTCAGTGAGGTAGCGCAAGGAAGCAGACGAGGAATGGCCCAACTCACCCTCATACAGATGTATATACAAAAACATCCATACACGCATATATACATACATATCCATTTCAACGTATACATACATATACATACGCAGACATATACATATATACGCATGTACATATTCGTATTTGCTGCCTTCATCCATTTCCGTCGCCACCCCGCCACACACACACATATATATATATATATATATATATATATATATATATATATATATATATATATATATATATATATATATATATACATATATATATATATACACACACACATATATATACTGTATATTACTTCCAGGACCTGCGCTACTTCCAGTAGCATGGAAGTGTCGACGCCGTTGGAGTGAGAAGTTCTGGGACGAGTCTGTTATCCCCAACGGCACATCCTCGCCCAACGGTACGTTTTCACTCGCAGTGTATCCTCAGGCGGGCTGAGTCCGGTAACACCTATATAGATAGATAGATCGTATTTGCTTGGATGGCGTATTATAATTCTCGTCACGGAACCCTATGGAATTAGCCTTTGGTAAAACCAACTCTGCCGCGTACCGTAGCGCGGTGTGGTGTGCTCTCGCGTGACGCCCCAAACCATCGTGAACCATCACTTAGCCTCGTATAGCCTTTGACCTCAATAGGGGGGCGTGTTTGGCTAAAGGGGGGTAGGAGGAGGGATGAGGGAGGGAGCGGGGAGAGTGGAGGGTAGAGAGAGAGAGAGAGAGGGCGGAAGGGAAGGGCAGAGAGGGGGGTAGGGGTATAAAGAAACAACATAATTCTTATGTAAATGATTGGGTCTTCGCGTGACGTGACGCCGTCACAAAGGGGGGGAGGTGAGGAGGTAGGTGGGTCGGTTGGTGGTGTTCGTAACAGTGTGATGGCGTGATGTGAGCAGACGTTTTGCCGTGGGTCCGTATATCAAGAGAATTGGTCTCACTCCCCAGCACCTCCCTCCCTACCTCCTCCCCACGGTCGTGTGTCCTCTCCTCCTCCTCCTCCTCCTCCTCCTCCTCCTCCTCCCCACGGTCGTGTGTCCTCTCCCCTCCTCCTCCTCCTCCCCGTGGTCGTGTGTCCTCTCCCCCCTCCTCCTCCTCCTCCCCCTCCTCCTCCTCCCCGTGGTCGTGTGTCCTCTCCTCCTCCTCCTCCTCCTCCCCATGGTTGTGTGTCTCCTCCTCCCCGTGGTCGTGTGTCCTCTCCCCTCCTCCTCCTCCTCCTCCTCCTCCTCCCCGTGGTCGTGTGTCCTCTCCCCTCCTCCTCCTCCTCCTCCTCCTCCTCCTCCTCCTCCCCGTGGTCGTGTGTCCTCTCCCCTCCTCCTCCTCCTCCTCCTCCTCCTCCTCCTCCTCCTCCTCCTCCTCCCCGTGGTCGTGTGTCCTCTCCCCCCCTCCTCCTCCTCCTCCTCCTCCTCCTCCTCCCCGTGGTCGTGTGTCCTCTCCTCCTCCTCCTCCTCCTCCCCATGGTTGTGTGTCTCCTCCTCCCCGTGGTCGTGTGTCCTCTCCCCTCCTCCTCCTCCTCCTCCTCCTCCTCCCCGTGGTCATGTGTCCTCTCCCCCCCTCCTCCTCCTCCTCCTCCCCACGGACGTGTGATAATTGCACGCCGGGGTGATCTGCCACACCGGAGGCGGTGTAAGATAATGAGAGAACGGGCTGTCGGCAGGATGATGTCGTTATGTACCGGGTACCGGTTAGGAGGGGCGGTGAGGGGGCAGCGCCTCTCCTCCTCCACCGTGGTGGAATTGGACACGCTGTGAGTGACGTGTCCCAGGGACGTTACCTTACCCTGCTACTGTTACTGCTGCTGATGTTGTGTGTGTGTGTGTGTGTGTGTGTGTGTGTGTGTGTGTGTTTTATGGGCTTTTTTTTTTTTCTAAACTCATGTTTTCTCGTCTCTTAACCTTGTATATATGTCCCATGTCTTTACTCCTGCACACACACACACACACACACACACACACACACACACACACACACACCAGTCTTAAGCCAGGTTATCCATTCATCGACCAGCCCCGAGGGGAGGGAGGATGAACACCTGGGCGGGCTGTGGACCGGCTGCCAGGGCACACACACACACGCACTTAACATCTACTTGATACCAATGCCTAAAGGAACGTCTCTATCCCTGGGATCTAAAAAGGATAGGTTTTATAGGAATCGTTCCCCCATTTTCTGTTCACACGACCTTTTTTCTCCCAGAGATGCTGTAATGAACAGTGGCCTGAGTACTGTACTCTTCCTTTTTTTTTTTTTTTTTAAATATCTACCCTCACAGTCTTTTGTTTACACCCATCGATCGCTGGCAAGGAAGTACGCCACGTCTGTCGGAATTACAGTCCGTTTTTTAATTTGTTTCCCCGTCTCATAGGAACTCATTGCGCTTTACACCTCTTGCTTGAGCGCCTGACTGACCTTCCTACAGTACGAACTCCCTCTCTATTAGAACGACACTTTACCTCTTACTTGAGCGCCAGATTGAACTAGGGGACGAACTCCCTCTCTATTAGAACGACACTTTGCCTCTTACTTGAGCGCCAGATTGAACTAGGGGACGAACTCCCTCTCTATTAGAACGACACTTTATTTTACCTCTCACTTGAGCGTCTGATTGGACTAGGGGACGAACTCCCTCTCTATGAGAACGACACTTTACCTCTTACTTGAGCGCCCGATTGAACTAGGGGACGAACTCCCTCTCTATGAGAGCGACACTTTACCTCTTACTTGAGCGTCTGATTGAACTAGGGGACGAACTCCCTCTCTATTAGAACGACACTTTACCTCTTACTTGAGCGCCCGATTGGACTAGGGGACGAACTCCCTCTCTATAAGAACGACACTTTACCTCTTGCTTGAGCGCCCGATTGGACTAGGGGACGAACTCCCTCTCTATGAGAACGACACTTTACCTCTTGCTTTAGCGCCTGCCTCTCCTTCAACACGAACTCCCTGTGGTGTTTCAGAAAGACTTACATTACTTTGCTTACACTTTCCTCTACTGCAACCTTTCCCTCTGTGTATAGGCGTTCCACTGCGACTACATCCACTCTCTCTCTCTCTCTCTCTCTCTCTCTCTCTCTCTCTCTCTCTCTCTCTCTCTCTCTCTCTCTCTCTCTCTCTCTCTCTCCTTGGCAGTCTTCCCGAATTAGAAGAAATACATTTTATATATATATATATATATATATATATATATATATATATATATATATATATATATATATATATATATATACATATATATATACACACGAGAACAAATCTGTCGACAATTGGTTACGGTTAACAGGTTTAGTGGCGCGGGCGTTCGTTCTAAATAGAGCTGAATATGATGACAGATGGGTTACGGTATAGGGGGGGTGACGTGGACGGCAGCGGCGCGCTGCACGGAGTAATTTCGCACAAGTGAAGGCAGTTGTTCATGGTAAAGGGGGGAAGGGGTAGTAATAGTCTGGTCTGTCGTCGGGGTCATTATGTTGTCTTAGGGAGGGGCGCGGAGGAGGGGGAAGGGGGTGCCTTTCTCTCCACTCCCTCCTTCTTCCCTCCCTTCCTCCCTCCCTCCTCCCTCCCTCACCATCAGTTCCTGTTATGTCCCTCGCACACCTGGAAGGTCATTACTGTAATTTGCCAGTTTTATATGTATATATATATATATATATATATATATATATATATATATATATATATATATATATATATATATATATATACGAATAAAGTGTATATGAACGCGCACCTTCATGGAGCTTTGTATATATATATATACATATATATATATATATATATATATATATATATATATATATATATATATATATATATATATATATATATAATGTGTGTGTGTGTGTGGATGGGTAGGTGAGTGTACGTGTTTGTGTATGTGTGTGTGTGTGTGTGAGTGTGGGTGGGTGGGTGTGTGTACGTGTGTGTGTGTGTGTGTGTGTGTGTGTAACCTTATCTGAGTTCTGAGTCCAGGTTGTGGGCAGACCGTGCGAACATAGACTTCTAAGTTCCACTGATTTTCACCACTGACCCGCCACAGCTGTGGGGGTGGGTGGCGGGGTGTTGGCAACACTGAGCTGTGGGAAGGGAGGAGTATGTTCATCCCTGTAGCTGTTGGTAGCACTGGTTTTCCCCCCACCTTGTCCACAGGTCGATGGCATGTGAGGGTGTATCGGTTGGTAGCCCTGCTTTCTCGTTATACCGATCGCGAATCGGGTTCCCCCGATATACTGGTTGATGAACATCAGGCGAAGGGACGTTGAACACTGGGGAATGTGGGGGACGTTGAACACTAGGGAATGTGGGGACGTTGAACACTGGGGAATGTGGGGGACGTTGAACACTGGGGAATGTGGGGACGTTGAACACTCTGGAATGTGGGGGACGTTGAACACTGGGGAATGTGGAGGACGTTGAACACTGGGGAATGTGGGGGACGTTGAACACTCTGGAATGTGGGGGACGTTGAACACTGGGGAATGTGGGGACGTTGAACACTGGGGAATGTGGGGGACGTTGAACACTGGGGAATGTGGGGGACGTTGAACACTGGGGAATGTGGGGTACGTTGAACACTGGGGAATGTGAGGGACGTTGAACACTGGGGAATGTGGGGGACGTTGAACACTGGGGAATGTGGGGGACGTTGAACACTGGGGAATGTGGGGGACGTTGAACACTGGGGAATGTGGGGGACGTTGAACACTGGGGAATGTGAGGGACGTTGAACACTGGGGGGACGTTGAACACTGGGGAATGTGGGGGACGTTGAACACTGGGAATGTGGGGGACGTTTGAACACTGGGAAGTGTGGGGGGGACGTTGAACACTGGGGAATGTGGGGGACGTTGAACACTGGGGAATGTGGGGGACGTTGAACACTGGGAATGTGGGGGACGTTGAACAACTGGGGAATGTGGGGACGTTGAACACTGGGGAATGTGGGGGGACGTTTGAAACACTGGGAATGTGGGGGACGTTGAACACTGGGGAATGTGGGGGACGTTGAACACTGGGGAATGTGGGGGACGTTGAACACTTGGGGAATGTGGGGGACGTTGAACACTGGGGAATGTGGGGGACGTTGAACACTGGGGAATGTGGGGGACGTTGAACACTGGGAATGTGGGGGACGTTGAACACTGGGGAATGTGGGACGTTGAACACTGGGGAATGTGGGGACGTTGAACACTGGGGAATGTGGGGACGTTGAACACTGGGAATTGGGGGACGTTGAACACTGGGGAATGTGGGGGACGTTGAACACGGGGGAATGTGGGGGACGTTGACACTACTGGGGAATGTGGGGGACGTTGAACACTGGGGAATGTGGGGGACGTTGAACACTAGGGAATGTGGGGACGTTGAACACTGGGGAATGTGGGGGACGTTGAACACTGGGGAATGTGAGGGACGTTGAACACTCTGGAATGTGGGGGGACGTTGAACACTGGGGAATGTGGGGGACGTTGAACACTGGGGAATGTGAGGGACGTTGAACACTGGGGAATGTGGGGGACGTTGAACACTGGGGAATGTGGGGGACGTTGAACACTGGGGAATGTGGAGGACGTTGAACACTGGGGAATGTGGGGGACGTTGAACACTGGGGAATGTGGGGACGTTGAACACTCTGGAATGTGGGGGACGTTGAACACTGGGGAATGTGGGGGACGTTGAACACTGGGGAATGTGGGGGACGTTGAACACTGGGGAATGTGGGGGACGTTGAACACTGGGGAATGTGGGGGACGTTGAACACTGGGGAATGTGGGGGACGTTGAACACTGGGGAATGTGGGGGACGTTGAACACTGGGGAATGTGGGGGACGTTGAACACTGGGGAATGTGGGGGACGTTGAACACTGGGGAATGTGGGGGACGTTGAACACCGGGGAATGTGGGGGACGTTGAACACTGGGGAATGTGGGGGACGTTGAACACTGGGGAATGTGGGGGACGTTGAACACTGGGGAATGTGAGGGACGTTGAACACTGGGGAATGTGGGGGACGTTGAACACTGGGGAATGTGGGGGACGTTGAACACCGAGGAATGTGAGGGACGTTGAACACTGGGGAATGTGGGGGACGTTGAACACTGGGGAATGTGGGGGACGTTGAACACTGGGGAATGTGGGGGACGTTGAACACTGGGGAATGTGGGGGACGTTGAACACTGGGGAACGTGGGGGACGTTGAACACTGGGGAATGTGGGGGACGTTGAACACTGGGGAATGTGAGGGACGTTGAACACTGGGGAATGTGGGGGACGTTGAACACTGGGGAATGTGGGGGACGTTGAACACCGAAGAATGTGGGGACGTTGAACTCTAGGGAATGTGGGGGACGTTGAACACCGAAGAATATGGGGGACGTTGAACACTGGGGAATGTGGGGGACGTTGAACACTGAGGAATGTGGGGGACGTTGAACACTGGGGAATGTGGGGGACGTTGAACACTGGGGAATGTGGGGGACGTTGAACACTGGGGAATGTGGGGGACGTTGAACACTGGGGAATGTGGGGGACGTTGAACACCGAGGAATGTGGGGACGTTGAACACTGGGGAATGTGGGGGACGTTGAACACTGGGGGATGTTGAACACTCTGGAATGTGGGGTACGTTGAACACTGGGGAATGTGGGGACGTTGAACACCGAGGAATGTGGGGGACGTTGAACACTGGGGAATGTGGGGACGTTGAACACTGGGGAATGTGGGGTACGTTGAACACCGAGGAATGTGGGGGACGTTGAACACTGGGGAATGTGGGGGATGTTGAACACTGGGGAATGTGGGGGACGTTGAACACCGAGGAATGTGGGGGACGTTGAACACCGAGGAATGTGGGGGACGTTGAACACCGAGGAATGTGGGGGACGTTGAACACTGGGGAATGTGGGGGACGTTGAACACTGGGAATGTGGGGGACGTTGAACACTGGGGAATGTGGGGGACGTTGAACACTCTGGAATGTGGGGGACGTTGAACACTGGGGAATGTGGGGGACGTTGAACACTCTGGAATGTGGGGGACGTTGAACACTGGGGAATGTGGAATAGGTGTGGAAGTTGAACAATGAGGAGGTGGATGGCGTGGCAGAACACGTGGAGGGGTAATATGTATGTGTGTGTGTGTGTGTGTCTCTGTGTGTGTCTTTGTGTGTCTGTGTGTCTGTCTGTGTGTGTGTGCGTCAGTGTGTGTGTCTGTGTGTGTGTGCGTCAGTGTGTGTGTCTGTGTGTGTGTGTGTGTGTGTGTGTGTGTGTCTGTGTGTGTGTGTGTGTGTGTGTGTGCGTCAGTGTGTGTGTCTGTGTGTGTGTGTGTGTGTGTGTGTGTGTGTGTGTGTGTGTGTGTCTGTGTGTGTGTGCGTCTGTGTGTGTGTGTGTGTGTGTGTGTGTGTGTGTGTGTGTGTGTGTGTGTTGTCTGTGTGTGTGTGCGTCTGTGTGTGTGTGTGTGTCTGTGTGTGTAAGGACACGTTTCATCTAATTGTAAACAGTTTCCTCTGGTCCTCAGGCCTGTATCTCTTGTATTATAATGAACAAACTAACAGTATTAGTTCATTAAAACCAGTTTAATGTAAACCAGTCCAGGGAAAAACTAGTATATATATATTTGGAACCCATGCTAGTGTAGATCACTGGGTATCTAATGTAAACCAGTCCAGCGTAAACCAGTCGAGTCCAATTATTTATAATGGAAACCAAATTAGCGTAAATCAGTGCCGTGAGAAATCGGCATTTATGTAAACTAGTCTCGTGTAAACCATTGCTGTGAGAAACGGCCTAATGTAAACTAATTTTGTAGAATCCAACTTGATGTATACAGTCTGTAAACTTAGGTAAACCAGTCCAGTGTAAACCAATCTGTTGTAAACTAGTCATTGGTGTACGCGCCACTGAAGTGTAAACCTA
Organism: Panulirus ornatus; assembly: GCF_036320965.1. Lineage (NCBI taxonomy): Eukaryota > Metazoa > Arthropoda > Malacostraca > Decapoda > Palinuridae > Panulirus > Panulirus ornatus. The sequence goes on along the minus strand of NC_092230.1, from coordinate 44,921,860 downwards.
AGTACACCAGTCCATTGTAAACCAATCCGTTGTAAACCACTCGGGTCAAGTCAACATTTGAGGTTAAAAAAAAAAAGAAAGGGAAAAAATGATTTGAATGATTACGTTAATTACATTATTATTATTATTATTATTATTATTATTATTATTATTATTATTATTCAGTGAATTACTTTATTTAAACGCAACCCCCCTCCCCCTCCCCCCCTCCCCCTCGTCCTTCGTCATTGATATGGTGGTTCGATGATAATTGTACTAATTACGTTAATGGTGGTTCACGCGTTTGGAGATGGCCGCGAATTGGGTCGTGCGGTGTGTCGTTGGAGTTCATCGCTTTAGGGTAATCACGTCCCTGTGAATTACGTACAGTTGATCGTAGAGGATTCGGGTCGTTAATAAACGCAAGTGTAACGACCCGTTCTCCAATCGCCCTGCATCGTTCAGGTCCCCAAGGGGGTCGTCTTGACGTGGTTAGGGGTCGTCAGGGATCGTAGTCGTGCGTGAGGGATCGTACTCATGCGTCAGGGATCGTAGCCATGCGTCAGGGATCGTAGTCATGCGTCAGGGATCGTAGTCATGCGTCAGGGATCGTAGTCGTGCCTCAGGGATCGTAGCCATGCGTCAGGGATCGTAGTCATGCGTCAGGGATCGTTGTCGTGCGTCAGGGATCGTAGTTGTGCGTCAGGGATCGTAGTCATGCGTCAGGGATCGTAGTCATGCGTCAGGGATCGTAGTCATGCGTCAGGGATCGTTGTCGTGCGTCAGGGATCGTAGTCATGCGTCAGGGATCGTAGTCATGCGTCAGGGATCGTAGCCATGCGTCAGGGATCGTAGTCGTGCCTCAGGGATCGTAGTCATGCGTCAGGGATCGTAGTCATGCGTCAGGGATCGTTGTCGTGCGTCAGGGATCGTAGTTGTGCGTCAGGGATCGTAGTCATGCGTCAGGGATCGTAGTCATGCGTCAGGGATCGTAGTCATGCGTCAGGGATTGTAGTCGTGCGTCAAGGATCGTAGTCATGCGTCAGGGATCGTAGTCGTGCGTCAAGGATCGTAGTCATGCGTCAGGAATCGTAGTCATGCGTCAAGGATCGTAGTCATGCGTCAGGGATCGTAGTCGTGCGTCAAGGATCGTAGCCATGCGTCAGGGATCGTAGTCATGCGTCAGGGATCGTAGCCATGCGTCAGGGATCGTAGTTATGCGTCAGGGATCGTAGTCGTGCGTCAGGGATCGTAGCCATGCGTCAGGGATCGTAGCCATGCGTCAGGGATCGTAGCCATGCGTCAGGGATCGTAGTTATGCGTCAGGGATCGTAGTCATGCTTCAGGGATCGTAGTCATGCGTCAGGGATCGTAGTCGTGCGTCAGGGATCGTAGTCGTGCGTCAGGGATCGTAGCCATGCGTCAGGGATCGTAGTTATGCGTCAGGGATCGTAGTCATGCGTCAGGGATCGTAGCCATGCGTCAGGGATCGTAGCCATGCGTCAGGGATCGTAGTCGTGCGTCAGGGATCGTAGTCGTGCGTCAGGGATCGTAGTCGTGCGTCAGGGATCGTAGTTCTGTGCGTGGGTCTGCGACAGCCGGCGTCGTATGGCGTCGCTACGTTACTACCCTCCCCTATTTCCCCTCCCCTTCCCTTCCCCTCCCCTTCCCCTCCCTTTATCTCTTCCCTCCCTTCGGTCATATCATGTCGTGAAGTCACTGCCTTCATTCCGCCATGGAACCAGTGCATTCCTTCCTTCATAAAAGGTAGTGTGCGTGCATTCATCCCTCCCCCCCCCCCCCAGGGCAGCGAGTGCATTCCTTTTTTTACATGAAGTCAGTGCATTCACTCACTCCTCCATGGAGCTAGTGCATTCATTCACTCCGTGGAGGTCGGTCAGTGCCTTCATTCACTCCTCCATGGAGCTCGTGCATTCATTCACTCCATGGTGCCCAGTGTGTGTATTCATTCTTCCACGAAGCCAGTGCATTCATTCATTCCACACAGAGAGCCAGTGCGTTTATTCGTGCGTGAAGGCAGTGCATTTTCCTTCATCCATGTCGGGGCATATATGAAGACAATGGCGCTTGGCTTCCGAACGAACCCCAGTGGAATTCTCATAGCACGAAATGGAACGAAGAATAAAGAAAGAGGGATGATTCTCTCTCTCTCTCTCTCTCTCTCTCTCTCTCTCTCTCTCTCTCTCTCTCTCTCTCTCTCTCTCTCTCTCTCTCTCTCTCTCTCTCCAGTTGTAAGTTCTGGAGAGGAAGGAAGGAAGGAAGTAAAGGAAAGGAAAGGAAGGAAGGGACGAAAGAATGGAAGAAGGAGGGAAAGATAAGTAGATCGATAAAAAGGAAATGATAGATAGATAGATAGATAGATAGATAGATAAAAGAGAGAATGGGTTATCTTTCTTATCTGTCTAAAGGGAAGGAGTAACGGGAGGAGGGAGGCCACACTCTCTCTCTCTCTCTCTCTCTCTCTCTCTCTCTCTCTCTCTCTCTCTCTCTCTCTCTCTCTCTCTCTCTCTCTCTCTCTCCTCCTGTTTAAGGGAGTAGAGATAACAGGAGGATCTGTTGGGCCTCCTCCCTGACCCCCTTTTCTGAGGGGTCATGACCTCACTCCTGAGGGGTCATGACCTCACTCCTGAGGGGTCATGACCTCACTCCTGAGGGGTCATGACCTCACTCCTGAGGGGTCATGACCCGGGGATACGAACCCATGTACGTGTGTTCGCGGAGCCTCGCCGTTAGGCAAGTGGGTCTTCGTGTTTCAACCTGTTTTCGCGTGGTGGGGGTATCGCCGTTAACAGGTGTTCTGTTACCTGATTGTTCAGGTATTCTGTTTGCCTGTTTGTTGCAAACGGGATAGGTCCTCTGTTGTCTGTTTGCCTTTTTTTGTTATCTGTTTGTTCTATGTAATAGGTCTTCTGTTTTCTGGGTTTTTTTATGTATTATGTCTTCCGTTGTCTGTCTGTTTTATATGATAGGTCTCCTGTTGCCTTTTTTTTGTTTGTTTTTCCATGTCATGGCCATTCTGTTACCTGTTTGCTCTGTGTAAATGCCCATCTGTTACCTGTTTGCTCTGTGTAAATGCCCATCTGTTACCTGTTTGCTGTGTAAACGCCCATCTGTTACCTGTTTGCTCTGTGTAGATGCCTTTCTGTTACCTGTTTGCTCTGTGTAGATGCCCATCTGTTACCTGTTTGCTCTGTGTAAATGCCCATCTGTTACCTGTTTGCTCTGTGTAAATGCCCATCTGTTACCTGTTTGCTCTGTGTAAATGCCCATCTGTTACCTGTTTGCTCTGTGTAAATGCCCATCTGTTACCTGTTTGCTTTGTGTAAACGCCCATCTGTTACTTGTTTGCTCTGTGTAAATGCCCATCTGTTACCTGTTTGCTCTGTGTAAATGCCCATCTGTTACTTGTTTGCTCTGTGCTCTACATAACCCGGTGCTCTGTGCTCTACATAACCCGGTGCTCTGTGCTCTACATAACCCGGTGCTCTGTGCTCTACATAACCCGGGCCTCTACTCTGTCATGGGATTAATCAAAGGCATTTACACTTGCCCGTGATTAATCCCCCTCTACTGGGTAGGATTAACGGGATTAATTGCTAACTCCCTCGGACGAATTACTTTAAGCCAGGACTCGCGCATCAGCTGACCATGGGGGTGAATTACCTTTTAGTAGGGGGGGGGGAGGGAGGGGGGTTAAGGTAGGATTTAATGTAATTTTAGAGTCAAGTTAGGTTCAACAAATCCCCCCCCCCTTGCTCTCAATACAGGATCTAATACCACTTGATAGTAATTACGTAATCATCACTTGAGATTATTCTTTCGTCGCGATTATATTGATATAGTTTTTTTATATATAGTTTATATATATATATATATATATATATATATATATATATATATATATATATATATATATATATATATATATATGCAACATGGACTATGAGCCTAATTTTGTTATATTAAGCAGTCTGTTTATTTTGATTTGTCTAAGTGATGTAATCCAGGGGAATAAGCGGTACGAAGCGAATTCCTTTTATTTGCTTTTTTTTTTACGTAAAGGATTACATTAAGTGTTCCCAGTGGCTTTTTTTTTCTTCCCAGTGGGCTTTTTTTTCTTCCCAGTGGCCTTTTTTTTCTTCCCAGTGGGCTTTTTTTCCCCTGTTTATTGTTTGTTTAGAGAGGGAGTTGATGTGGGTGAGCCTGGCGGGTAAGTCATGCTGTGGCACACCACTGAGAAAGGAGAGCCATGCAGTGGCACACCCACTGAGGGAAGTGTCATACACTGGCACACCCACTGAGGGAAGTGTCATACACTGGCACACCCAGTGGAGGGAAGAGGAGCCATCCATTGGCACAGCCACTGAGGAAGGGAAGTCATGCAGTGGCACGACCACTGAGGGAAGTGTCATACACCGGCACACCCACTGGGAGAAGAGTGGTTATGCCTGGCATGCCCACTGGAGGGAAGAGGATCCATCCATTGGCACAGCCACTGAGGGAAGAGAGTCATACCCTGGCACACCCACTGAGGATAGTGTCATACACTGGCACACCCACTGGGGGAAGGGACAGTCATGCCTGGCACACGCACTAAGGAATCGGAGTCATGCACTAGCTCACCCACTAGGGGAAGAGGCTTCATCCACTGGCACACCCACTGAAGGAAGAGGAGCCATGCATTGGCACACCCACTGAAGAAAGAGGGGGCGCCATGCACTGGCACACCCACTGAAGAAAGAGGGGAGCGCCATGCACTGGCACACCCACTGAAGAAAGAGGGGGGCCATGCACTGGCACACCCACTGAAGAAAGAGGGGGGGGCATGCACTGGCACACCCGCTGAAGAAAGAGGGGGGGGCCATGCACTGGCGCACCCACTGAAGAAAGAGGGGGGGCCATGCACTGGCACACCCACTGAAGAAAGAGGGGGGGGGCCATGCCCTGGCGCACCCACTGAAGAAAGAGGGGGGGCCATGCACTGGCACACCCACTGAAGAAAGAGGGGAGGGGGCCATGCACTGGCACACCCACTGAAGAAAGAGAGGGGAGGGGGCCATGCACTGGGGCACCCACTGAAGAAAGAGAGGGGAGGGGGCCATGCACTGGCACACCCACTGAAGAAAGAGAGGGGAGGGGGCCATGCACTGGCACACCCACTGAAGAAAGAGAGGGGAGGGGGGCCATGCACTGGCGCACCCACTGGGAGAGTCGTGTCCCGCGCCCGTAACGTACCCCCGTCGTCCGTGCATGACTGTCATGGGGAGAAGAGGGGAGTTTGGGGGGGGGGGGAAGGGAAGGGGCACTTCGCGTGACCCGCAGGCATTGCTGGCTGCAGCGGACGGACCCCCCCCCCCCCCCTCCCTCCCTCGCAACATTATCTCATTTTTTTTTCTTTTTAGCGTGACGTTAACCACTTAGCTGTGAGGGGAGGGAGGGGAAGGGAAGGGGTGAGGGAGAGGGGAGACAGCCCTGGCTTGCCGCCCAGGAGGGAGGGAGGGAGGGAGGGTAGTACAGTGTGGTGTGTATGAGTGTAGTGGGGAGTAAAATGAGGGGGGGGTACACTGGGGTGTGGTGAGGGGGTACTTTAAACTCCTTTTAAGGGGGGGTGACAGGCTCATTCCCAGCTCCCCTGGCCCGTGCCTCATAGCCCTCCTCATGTATTTCGATGAGCCACGTACCCATGTTTTCTTCTCGACCAACCTTGAAGGGTGGATGAACAGCTGGGTTGACTGTGGGCCGACTGCCGTAACCAGGATTCGACCCTGTGCGCTCGAGCCTGGGCTGCCCGTGAATGGACATCATTTTCCTTGGTTCTGTGTATTTTTCCTGGCACAGGAAGAGAAAACGGGATACGATACAGTGAATCCAGAGGCAAGGTCATCGTACCCAAGGGTCGTACCGTCGTGCTCAAGGGTCGTACCGTCGTGCTCAAGGGTCGTATACTATCGTGCACAAGGGGTCGTACCGTCGTGCTCAATGGGTCGTACCGTCGTGCTCAAGGGTCGTACCGTCGTGCTCAAGAGTCGTATACCATCGTGCTCAAGGGTCGTACCGTCGTGCTCAAGGGTCGTATACTATCGTGCTCAAAGGGTCGTACCGTCGTGCACAAGGGGTCGTACCGTCGTGCTCAATGGGTCGTACCGTCGTGCTCAAGAGTCGTATACCATCGTGCTCAAGGGTCGTACCGTCGTGCTCAAGGGTCGTATACCATCGTGCTCAAGGGTCGTACCGTCGTGCTCAAGGGTCGTACCGTCGTGCTCAAGGGTCGTACCGTCGTGCTCAAGGGTCGTACCGTCGTGCTCAATGGGTCGTACCGTCGTGCTCAAGGGTCGTACCGTCGTGCTCAAGAGTCGTATACCATCGTGCTCAAGGGTCGTACCGTCGTGCTCAAGGGTCGTATACTATCGTGCTCAAAGGGTCGTACCGTCGTGCACAAGGGGTCGTACCGTCGTGCTCAATGGGTCGTACCGTCGTGCTCAAGGGTCGTACCGTCGTGCTCAAGGGGTCGTACCGTCGTGCTCAATGGGTCGTACCGTCGTGCTCATGGGTCGTACCGTCGTGCTCAAGGGTCGTATACCATCATGCTCAAGGGTCGTACCGTCGAGCTTAAGGCTGTTCTTCTTCGTCTGTTCTTGGCGCTACCTCGCCACGAGGGAAACGGCCGGCCTCCTAGACTGTCTTGCCTTTTTGTTTGTTTGTTTGTTTTGTTTTAGCGTAATGTGTGTGAGTGTGTGTGTGTGTGTGTGTGTGTGTGTATGTGTGTGTGTGTGTATGTGTGTGAGTGTGTGTGTGTGTGTGTGTGTATGTGTGTGTGTGTGTGTGTGTGTGTGTGTGTGTCCCAATACTGTATTTGTGACACTCTAAGGTGAACGACCCCTCACGTTACAGTGTTACAGGGACGCCCATGTAACCATCGTGTATGATACATTCCCTCCCCCCCCCCCCCCCCCCCCCGGGGGAGTTCCAGGTCAGTGGGTTGTTGGCTGGACACCAAGTACAATGTCCCACTTCTTTAGTTCCAGGGTTCGATCCCCCCTCGCCGCAGCGTGGCTGGCGGGTTGGTCGTCAACCGTCATTATTAAGTGATACACGTCAGTTGAAAGAACTCGATATATATATATATATATATATATATATATATATATATATATATATATATATATATATATATATATATATATATATTTAGTTTTCCAAAAGAAGGAACAGAGAAGGGGGCCAGGTGAGGATATTCCCTCAAAGGCCCAGTTCTCTGTTCTTAACGCTACCTCGCTAATGCGGGAAATGGCGAATAGTTTGAAAGGAATATATATATATATATATATATATATATATATATATATATATTTTTTTTTTTTTTTTTTTTTTTTTTTTATACTTTGTCGCTGTCTCCCGCGTTTGCGAGGTAGCGCAAGGAAACAGACGAAAGAAATGGCCCAACCCCCATACACATGTACATACACATGTCCACACACGCAAATATACATACCTACACAGCTTTCCATGGTTTACCCCAGACGCTTCACATGCCTTGATTCACTCCACTGACAGCACGTCAACCCCTGTATACCACATCGCTCCAATTCACTCTATTCCTTGCCCTCCTTTCACCCTCCTGCATGTTCAGGCCCCGATCACACAAAATCTTTTTCACTCCATCTTTCCACCTCCAATTTGGTCTCCCTCTTCTCCTCGTTCCCTCCACCTCCGACACATATATCCTCTTGGTCAATCTTTCCTCACTCATTCTCTCCATGTGCCCAAACCATTTCAAAACACCCTCTTCTGCTCTCTCAACCACGCTCTTTTTATTTCCACACATCTCTCTTACCCTTACGTTACTTACTCGATCAAACCACCTCACACCACACATTGTCCTCAAACATCTCATTTCCAGCACATCCATCCTCCTGCGCACAACTCTATCCATAGCCCACGCCTCGCAACCATACAACATTGTTGGAACCACTATTCCTTCAAACATACCCATTTTTGCTTTCCGAGATAATGTTCTCGACTTCCACACATTTTTCAAGGCTCCCAAAATTTTCGCCCCCTCCCCCACCCTATGATCCACTTCCGCTTCCATGGTTCCATCCGCTGACAGATCCACTCCCAGATATCTAAAACACTTCACTTCCTCCAGTTTTTCTCCATTCAAACTCACCTCCCAATTGACTTGACCCTCAACCCTACTGTACCTAATAACCTTGCTCTTATTCACATTTACTCTTAACTTTCTTCTTCCACACACTTTACCAAACTCAGTCACCAGCTTCTGCAGTTTCTCACATGAATCAGCCACCAGCGCTGTATCATCAGCGAACAACAACTGACTCACTTTCCAAGCTCTCTCAACCCCAACAGTCTTCATACTTGCCCCTCTTTCCAGGTCTCTTGCATTTACCTCCCTAACAACCCCATCCATAAACAAATTAAACAACCATGGAGACATCACACACCCCTGCCGCAAACCTACATTCACTGAGAACCAATCACTTTCCTCTCTTCCTACACGTACACATGCCTTACATCCTCGATAAAAACTTTTCACTGCTTCTAACAACTTGCCTCCCACACCATATATTCTTAATACCTTCCACAGAGCATCTCTATCAACTCTATCATATGCCTTCTCCAGATCCATAAATGCTACATACAAATCCATTTGCTTTTCTAAGTATTTCTCACATACATTCTTCAAAGCAAACACCTGATCCACACATCCTCTACCACTTCTGAAACCGCACTGCTCTTCCCCAATCTGATGCTCTGTACATGCCTTCACCCTCTCAATCAATACCCTCCCATATAATTTACCAGGAATACTCAACAAACTTATACCTCTGTAATTTGAGCACTCACTCTTATCCCCTTTGCCTTTGTACAATGGCACTATGCACGCATTCCGCCAATCCTCAGGCACCTCACCATGAGTCATACATACATTAAATAACCTTACCAACCAGTCAACAATACAGTCACCCCCTTTTTTAATAAATTCCACTGCAATACCATCCAAACCTGCTGCCTTGCCGGCTTTCATCTTCCGCAAAGCTTTTACTACCTCTTCTCTGTTTACCAAATCATTTTCCCTAACCCTCTCACTTTGCACACCACCTCGACCCAAACACCCTATATCTGCCACTCTGTCATCAGACACATTCAACAAACCTTCAAAATACTCATTCCATCTCCTTCTCACATCACCACTACTTGTTATCACCTCCCCATTTACGCCCTTCACTGAAGTTCCCATTTGCTCCCTTGTCTTACGCACCCTATTTACCTCCTTCCAGAACATCTTTTTATTCTCCCTAAAATTTACTGATAGTCTCTCACCCCAACTCTCATTTGCCCTTTTTTTCACCTCTTGCACCTTTCTCTTGACCTCCTGTCTCTTTCTTTTATACTTCTCCCACTCAATTGCATTTTTTCCCTGCAAAAATCGTCCAAATGCCTCTCTCTTCTCTTTCACTAATGCTCTTACTTCTTCATCCCACCACTCACTACCCTTTCTAAACAGCCCACCTCCCACTCTTCTCATGCCACAAGCATCTTTTGCGCAATCCATCACTGATTCCCTAAATACATCCCATTCCTCCCCCACTCCCCTTACTTCCATTGTTCTCACCTTTTTCCATTTTGTACACATTCTCTCCTGGTACTTCCCCACACAGGTCTCCTTCCCAAGCTCACTTACTCTCACCACCTTCTTCACCCCAACATTCACTCCTCTTTTCTGAAAACCCATACTAATCTTC
>NC_092230.1:44897093-44907093 GCF_036320965.1 Panulirus ornatus | reverse complement strand
TGTCGTAGATCATTGCCGTGCACTAATACCTGTGTAATTAACCTCTTAAACAACGGAACGAAGTGCCTGGGTTAAAAAAAAAACCTGTTTCGGTCCTGTTTTTTTTTTTTCTTTTTTCTCTCTTGCGCGTCGCTGTGTTCCCGGACACGTCACAACACTTAACTGGCGATCAGATAACATCATCACTTGTCTGTTCCCACCGCTAGGGGGGGGGGGGGGGGAAAGCAATCACACAGCGGAGGCTAATTACCTAAACTGCCTTGTTAGGGGGGTGGGTGGTGGTTGGGGGGGTGGGGTGGTTTACAGGGCAGGCGCTCGCTCATGCACGGTTCTCTGGGTGGGGGGAGGGGGGGTTGTGTGTATGGGGGGGGTGAGGGGGAGGAGGGATTCGAACCCGTTTGTGGTTTGTGTGTGTGTGTGAGAGAGAGAGAGAGAGAGAGAGAGAGAGAGAGAGAGAGAGAGAGAGTTGCACACTTGTGTTGTCCTCGTCTCTTAACCTGTTGTATATGGACCGTGTCTCTACTAATACACACACACACGCACGCACACACACACACACACACACACACACACACACACACGCGGACACGAATATAGCGCAACGAACGCACACTTTCGTAGAACACGTAATGCTCCCCTTGAGAACAGGACTCGAACCGGTACCATTTGGGTCTCTCTCTCTCTCTCTCTCTCTCTCTCTCTCTCTCTCTCTCTCACACACACACACACACACACACACACACGCCAAACAACACACCATGCTTTGTGGGCGGTTAACAACAGGCAAGACAGTTATATGAAAAAAAAAAGAAAGGTAATCCAAATGAGGAGGGAGAGGGAAAAAAAAGGAATTGCTTCTGGTGCGAAAGTTGAGAACGAGAGTAAAAAAAGAAAAAAGATCGTTGCACGTGCGAAAGTTGAGAATATTGAAAGATAACAGAAAGAAATAGTTTCACGTGCGAAAGTTGAGAATATTGAAAGGTAATAGAAAGAAATAGTTTCACGTGCGAAAGTTGAGAATAGTGAAAGGTAATAGAAAGAAATAGTTTCACGTGCGAAAGTTGAGAATATTGAAAGGTAACAAAAAGAAATAGTTTCACGTGCGAAAGTTGAGAATATTGAAAGGTAACAGAAAGAAATAGTTTCACGTGCGAAAGTTGAGAATATTGAAAGGTAACAGAAAGAAATAGTTTCACGTGCGAAAGTTGTGACTTATATCAAAAGGTCTTAAAAACAAATAGTTGCGTGTGCGAAAGTTGAGAATGCCATTTAAGTGATCAGTCAAAACCAGAAACAACAGTTGCATGTGCGACAGTAAGTCATTTTTTTTTTTCGCATCCCATTTTCTTCGTAGAATGAATAGTTTATTTTTTTCTTTCCCTTTTTTTGGCTTTCGACTTCCCGTTGGCTCGTCCAATGACAGACTTAGCTCCGGATAATGTCTGCTTCCAGTAATTTCCTTGAGTGTGTGCGTGTGTGTGTGCGTGTGTGTGTGTGTGTGTGTGTGTGTGCGTGTGTGTCTGTGTGAGCCAATGCCATTCGGTACCTGGATGAAACATGTTATAATGTGGGATGTTATATATATTTTTTGATGTCTTGTGTGATACATGACAGCTAGAGACTTGAGTGTGAACGAATGTGGCCTTTGTTGTCTTTTCCTAGCGCTACCTCGCGCGCATGCGGGTGGGACGGGGTTGTCATTTCATGTGTGGTGGGGTGGCGACGGGAATGAATAAAGGCAGCAAGTATGAACTATGTACATGTGTATATATGCATATGTTTGTGTATGTATATATATATATATATATATATATATATATATATATATATATATATATATATATATGTATACGTTGAAATGTACAGGTATGTATATGTGCGTGTGTGTTCGTGCATGTATATACATGTGTATGTGGGTGGGTTGGGCCATTCCTTCGTCTGTTTCCTTGCGCTACCACGCTAACGCGGGAGACAGCGACAAAGAATAATCAGTGAAATGAATGTATATATATATATATATATATATATATATATATATATACACGTTGAGTAATTGTTTAGCACCAGTTAGCGTGTTTTGCTACTTGTAATGCGCCTGGCGTGATGTAGCGCGTTTTGCTACATGAAAATCCTCTTTGTACGCTATTTATCAATTTTTTTTTGTTACCTCGCATCTGGCTTCCTGTTCTTGTTTTATTTTTATTCTAGTGTCCTTGTTCACCTTGCGTCCTCGTCCTTGTTCCAGCTGTCTTTGTTATCTGCCCTCACATCGCAGTGGCGTCCTTTGTTGATGTCATGGGTTTTTGCATCGCTAATGTCGTGTTCTGTGTTTGTTTCTAGTGTTCTTTGATCTGTCTTTGTTCTAGTGTTTGTTGTCCTGTGTTTTTTTCTAATGTTCTTTGTTCTGTCTTTGTTCTAGTGTTTGTTGTCCTGTGTTTTTTTCTAATGTTCTTTGTTCTGTCTTTGTTCTAGTGTTCGTTGTTCTGTGTTTGTTTCTAACGTTCTTTGATCTGTCTTTGTTCTAGTGTTCGTTGTCCTGTGTTTGTTTCTAGTGTTCTTTGATCTGTCTTTGTTCTCGTGTTCGTTGTCCTGTGTTTGTTTCTAGTGTTCTTTGATCTGTCTTTGTTCTAGTGTTCGTTGTTCTGTGTTTGTTTCTAATGTTCTTTGTTCTGTCTTTGTTCTAGTGTTCGTTGTTCTGTGTTTGTTTCTAGTGTTCTTTGATCTGTCTTTGTTCTAGTGCTTGTTGTTCTGTGTGTTCTAGCGTTGGATGTTCTGTGTTTGTGTTAGTGTACGGTGTTCTGTGTTTGTTCTAGTGTTCAGTCTAGTGTTCTTGGGAAATCGTCGCCAGTTATTCTGAATTTTTTAGCTTTGTGTTTCAGGTGTTACCATCAATGTTTGAGCTGTGTTCTGTCGCCCTCATGTATTGTTTAGCTTCGTTCTTTCTCAGTCACAACGTTTAGCTTCGTTCTTTCTCACAGTCATAACGTTTAGCTTCGTTCTTTCTCACAGTCATAACGTTTAGCTTTGTTCTTATCTCACAGTCATAACGTTTAGCTTCGTTCTTTCTCACAGTCAGAACGTTTAGCTTTGTTCTTTCTCACAGTCATAACGTTTAGCTTTGTTCTTTCTCACAGTCATAACGTTTAGCTTAGTTCTTTCTCACAGTCATAACGTTTAGCTTTGTTCGTATCTCACAGTCATAACGTTTAGCTTCGTTCTTTCTCACAGTCAGAACGTTTAGCTTTGTTCTTATCTCACAGTCATAACGTTTAGCTTCGTTCTTTCTCACAGTCGTAACGTTTAGCTTTGTTCTTATCTCACAGTCATTACGTTTAGCTTCGTTCTTTCTCACAGTCATAACGTTTAGCTTTGTTCTTTCTCTCAGTCATAACGTTTAGCTTTGTTCTTTCTCAGTTACAACGTTTAGCTTTGTTCTTTCTCTCATTCATAACGTTTAGCTTTGTTCTTTCTCACAGTCATAACGTTTAGCTTTGTTCTTTCTCTCAGTCATAACGTTTAGCTTCGTTCTTTCTCTCAGTCATAACGTTTAGCTTCGTTCTTTCTCACAGTCATAACGTTTAGCTTCGTTCTTTCTCACAGTCATAACGTTTAGCTTTGTTCTTTCTCTCAGTCGTAACGTTTAGCTTCGTTCTTTCTCACAGTCATAACGTTTAGCTTCGTTCTTTCTCACAGTCACAACGTTTAGCTTCGTTCTTTCTCACAATCATAACGTTTAGCTTCGTTCTTTCTCACAGTCATAACGTTTAGCTTTGTTCTTATCTCACAGTCATTACGTTTAGCTTTGTCCTTTCTCACAAACGTGTATTTTAGCTTTGTTCTTTTTTCTGTTCTGTTTATAGTTTAAATTTGTTCTTCTCCTATATATTGGTTTGGGTTTGATGTTTCTCCATAACATACTGTTTTAACTTTGTCGTTTCTTCCCAGATATTGCTTTTAACTTGCTTATTTGTTTTTCTCTCTCTCTCTCCTTTGATATTTGTTTTAGCTTTGTATAGCTTGAGGCTGGGGCTCAAAAGTGAAGGGGTGCGTGCGTGTCTAAGGTGATGGGATGCATGACGTAGCCACGTTCATTGTAACTTGTGTCGTTTCTGTAAAAGAAGAAGAAGAAGGAGAAGAAAAAATAACAGATTTCCTTCCGGCAATTTAATCCTGCAAGGTATTTTTTTCTTCCCCCGTTTCCCGTCCGGCGTGTTGCCGGAGGGAGTGGAGGAGAGAGAGAGAGAGAGAGAGAGAGAGAGAGAGAGAGAGAGAGAGAGAGAGAGAGAGAGAGAGAGAGAACCTTTTACTTTTCCATCCCTTTCATCATCTGCTGTTAAGAGGACCTGCTCATATTCTCTCTCTCTCTCTCTCTCTCTCTCTCTCTCTCTCTCTCTCTCTCTCTCTCTCTCTCTCTCTCTCTCTCTCTCAGTGCTAAGACCAGAGCGCCTCGCTTGAAAAGTGGGTTTGAGTGGTCCCTTGTGTCTCTATGTAACTCTTGTGTAACTCGCTAATGTGATAGTGTCTCTCTATGTAACTCTTGTGTAACTCGTTAAGGTGATAGTGCCTCTCTATGTAACTCTTGTGTAACTCGCTAATGTGATAGTGCCTCTCTATGTAACTCTTGTGGAACTCGCTGAGGTGATAGTGTGTCTCTATGTAACTCTTGTGGAACTCGCTGAGGTGATAGTGTCTCTATGTAACTCTTGTGTAACTCGTTAAGGTGATAGTGTGTCTCTATGTAACTCTTGTGGAACTCGCTAAGGTGATAGTGTGTCTCTCTGTGTAACTCTTGTGGAACTCGCTGAGGTGATAGTGTGTCTCTATGTAACTCTTGTGTAACTCGCTGAGGTGATAGTGTGTCTCTATGTAACTCTTGTGGAACTCGCTAAGGTGATAGTGTGTCTCTATGTAACTCTTGTTTAACTCGTTAAGGTGATAGTGTCTCTCTATGTAACTCTTGTGTAACTCGCTAAGGTGATAGTGCCTCTCTATGTAACTCTTGTGGAACTCGCTGAGGTGATAGTGTGTCTCTATGTAACTCTTGTGGAACTCGCTGAGGTGATAGTGTCTCTATGTAACTCTTGTGTAACTCGTTAAGGTGATAGTGTCTCTCTATGTAACTCTTGTGTAACTCGCTGAGGTGATAGTGTCTCTCTATGTAACTCTTGTGTAACTCGTTAAGGTGATAGTGTCTCTCTATGTAACTCTTGTGTAACTCGCTAAGGTGATAGTGCCTCTCTATGTAACTCTTGTGGAACTCGCTGAGGTGATAGTGTCTCTCTATGTAACTCTTGTGTAACTCGCTGAGGTGATAGTGTCTCTATGTAACTCTTGTGTAACTCGTTAAGGTGATAGTGTGTCTCTATGTAACTCTTGTGTAACTCGTTAAGGTGATAGTGTGTCTCTATGTAACTCTTGTGTAACTCGTTAAGGTGATAGTGTGTCTCTATGTAACTCTTGTGTAACTCGTTAAGGTGATAGTGTGTCTCTATGTAACTCTTGTGTAACTCGCTAATGTGATAGTGTCTCTCTATGTAACTCTTGTGTAACTCGCTAATGTGATAGTGTGTCTCTATGTAACTCTTGTAGAACTCGCTGAGGTGATGTTTTTTTCATCTTTTCTCATTTCTCCCACAAGCCATAATGTCTTGCTTGCGTTCGTCTTCTCCCCAAGATACTTGGTTTAGAGCCCCATTTCTCCCCAAGATACTTGGTTTAGAGCCCCATTTCTCCCCAGGATACTTGGTTTAGAGCCCCATTTCTCCCCAAGATACTTGGTTTAGAGCCCCATTTCTCCCCAAGATATTTGGTTTAGAGCCCCATTTCTCCCCAGGATACTTGGTTTAGAGCCCCATTTCTCCCCAAGATACTTGGTTTAGAGCCCCATTTCTCCCCAGGATACTTGGTTTAGAGCCCCATTTCTCCCCAGGATACTTGGTTTAGAGCCCCATTTCTCCCCAAGATACTTGGTTTAGAGCCCCATTTCTCCCCAAGATACTTGGTTTAGAGCCCCATTTCTCCCCAGGATACTTGGTTTAGAGCCCCATTTCTCCCCAAGATACTTGGTTTAGAGCCCCATTTCTCCCCAGGATACTTGGTTTAGAGCCCCATTTCTCCCCAAGATACTTGGTTTAGAGCCCCATTTCTCCCCAGGATACTTGGTTTAGAGCCCCATTTCTCCCCAAGATACTTGGTTTAGAGCCCCATTTCTCCCCAAGATATTTGGTTTAGAGCCCCATTTCTCCCCAGGATACTTGGTTTAGAGCCCCATTTCTCCCCAAGATATTTGGTTTAGAGCCCCATTTCTCCCCAAGATATTTGGTTTAGAGCCCCTTTTCTCCCCAGGATACTTGGTTTAGAGCCCCATTTCTCCCCAAGATACTTGGTTTAGAGCCCCATTTCTCCCCAGGATACTTGGTTTAGAGCCCCATTTCTCCCCAAGATACTTGGTTTAGAGCCCCATTTCTCCCCAAGATACTTGGTTTAGAGCCCCATTTCTCCCCAAGATACTTGGTTTAGAGCCCCATTTCTCCCCAAGATACTTGGTTTAGAGCCCCATTTCTATCCCCCACAAATACGGATCAGGAGGAGAAATAGATGTACGTGTGGATGGAGGCGTGTATCTGTATGTGCGAGTGTGCGTAGCGGTGTGTGTGTGTGTGTGTGTGTCTGTGTGTGCGTGCGTGCGTAACGATGCGTGGATGTGCTCGCCTTGGGTTCGTTCCGTTGCGTGACGCCGTCTCCTGCTGTAACACAGAGCGTAACGCGAGACGGAGGAGAGGAGGGAGTTCCCGTTGTAACGAGGGAGGCAAACTGCCTGGTGCTGTATGACAGGTGATTATTGATACGCATCGGCTCTGTGATCATACGCATCAGCTGTGTGTTCATACGCATCAGCTGTGTGATCATACGCATCAGCTGTGTGATCATACGCATCAGCTGTGTGTTCATACGCATCAGCTGTGTGATCATACGCATCAGCTGTGTGATCATACGCATCGGCTGTGTGATCATACGCATCAGCTGTGTGATCATACGCATCAGCTGTGTGATCATACGCATCAGCTGTGTGATCATACGCATCAGCTGTGTAGTGATAGGTATTATCTGTGGGCTGGGCCCTTAATCCATCCTTGTAACTCTATATAGATAGATAGATAGATAGATAGATAGATAGATAGATGGTGTAGGGGAGATATGACCACAGAAGACGTTGTGCAAACCAGCTAAACCATCTTCTGCGCTTCCCCTCCTCTGTTATCACATTCATCCTCACCCCTACGTCGTCTTCCTTCCAACTCCTTCTCTCTCTCTCTCTCTCTCTCTCTCTCTCTCTCTCTCTCTCTCTCTCTCTCTCTCTCTCTCTCTCTCTCTCACACACACACACACACACAGACACACACAGACACACACACACACACACACACAGACACACACACACACACACACACACACACACACACACACACACACACACACATTACCTCGGTAACCGGATGTTGGCAGACCGGAGGTTTCGGATGCGGATGACGTCCGGTGATTTGCCGCTCCGCTCACGGACACGGCCTTCGGTGGGGGAGAGAGAGAGAGAGAGAGAGAGAGAGAGAGAGAGAGAGAGAGAGAGAGAGAGAGAGAGAGAGAGAGTTGGGGAGAGAGAGGGAAGGTGTGTGTGTATGTGTGCCTATGTGTCTATGTCTGTGTGTGTGTGTGTGTGTGTATGTGTGCCTGTATGTCTGTGTGTCTATGTGTGTGTGTGTGTGTGTGTGTGTGTGTGTGTGTGTGTGTGTGTGCGCGTGTGTGTAAAAGAAGAGGCAAAAGAAAGGGGAAGGTAAGGAGGTATAAGGGAGTAAGGGAAGGATGTATATAGAGGGATTAAGGAAGGGTATGCAGGGATTAATGGAGGGTATGCAAGGATAAAGGAGATTAAGGGAGGGTATGCAGGGATTAATGGAGGGTATGCAGGGATAAAGGAGATTAAGGGAGGGTATGCAGGGATTAAGGGGAAGCAGGGATATACAGGGATTAAGGGAGGATATAAAGGAGTTCAGGGAGGACATAGAGGGAGTGTGGTAAGGGGATGACACACAGGAAGCAGAGGGAGGGAGAATATACAAGCAGTAGGGAGAGGGGCTGATGAACACAAGGAGGGTGGGGGAGGACGTATAGCAATGGGAAGGGGGAAATATACAGGTAAGAGGAGGGGAGGGAGGGGGAGGGGATGATATATATACAGAGTTGGGGTAGGGGAAGTATACTAGTATGAAAAGGGGAGGGGGGATTATAGAGGGAGTAATTCAGGGTGATGAAAAGACGTGAGGCGTGGCATGAATCATGTTCCGTGGTAAGGACAAGGTAACAGAACACTTGACCCCTCTACAAGGAGGTTTATCTAAAGTTATCGGGGTCTGAGCATGCAGGAGGGTGAGAGGCGTGCACGGGATAGAGTGAATTGGAACGATGTGGTATTCAGGGTGTGGACATGCTGCCAGTGGACATGTCAAACGTTCGGGGGTAAACCATGGAAAGGTCTGTGGGGGCCTGGATGTGGATAGGGAGCTCTGTGGTTTCGGTGCATTACACATGACAGCTAGAGACTGAGTGTGAACGAATGTGGCCTTTCTTCGTTTTATTCCTGGCGCTACCTCGCTAAAGTGGGAGATGGCGTTGAAGTGTGTGTGTGTGTGTGTATGTGTGTGATTCTGTAAAATTCGGTTATTTCTTTGTTATCCCTCACATATCCTAACATTTCCTCCCTAATTATCGTATTTATCACTTAACAAACAACACAGGAATAAATGACAGGTCGTTAATGTGAGACCTATTTTCTTCCTCATTTTCTAGTAAATTTGTAACGCTAGTCATTAAGAATTTTTAATTTTATTACGTTCGTGTAGCGATTTTTTTTTTATATATATAATATTTTGCCTAAATATCTGCTATCCTGACCGAATACATCCCTCAGTATTCAGGGAGAGGTGCGTCATCGGTTCCTAGTGTGTGGTTGTGATAGAAGTTCACTAAATATTCAAATATTTCGAAGATTTGGAATGTTACGTCTGTCTCCATTTTCTGTTTTTTTTTTTTTTTTGTTCTTTCATTTTCTATTGCTTGGAAATGCGTTTTCTGTTTTTGTGGATTGTCCACACCAGGGTACCAGTTGTATCTGTGATGTATCCATTTTTGTTGTATGTTGGACCTGCTGTATGTGTGATATATCCATTTTTGTTGCATAATGGACCTGTTGTATATGTGATATATCCATTTTTGTTGCATAATGGACCTGCTGTATCTGTGATATATCCATCATTGTTGCATAATGGACCTGCTGTATCTGTGATATATCCATCATTGTTGCATAATGGACCTGCTGTATCTTTGATGTATCCATCATTGTTGTATAATGGACCTGTTGTATCTGTGATATATCCATCATTGTTGCATAATGGACCTGCTGTATCTTTGATGTATCCATCATTGTTGTATAATGGACCTGTTGTATCTGTGATGTATCCATCATTGTTGTATAATGGACCTGTTGTATCTGTGATGTATTTCTTGCTCCTGAGAAACGCGTGTGTAAAGAATCGTCTCTTCTTATTTACAGGTTGTGAGGAGGATTGATCCTCTCTGTCATTGCTTCCGTCTCCCGTTCGCTACGTAAAACCTCTCTCTCTCTCTCTCTCTCTCTCTCTCTCTCTCTCTCTCTCTCTCTCTCTCTCTCTCTCTCTCTCTCTCTCTCTCCAGCATCTTATCTCTTTCGTTCGGGGTTGGACATCGCCAGCATCCCGGCACAGTTTGTGTGGGAGGCCGGGCCCATCTAGCTAGAGATAAGGCATCATCGCCTCGTTATCTTCCCTTTTTATCAGGACGGGAATATATTATCGCAGTGCATCTACGGATGCTGTGATAACTGTTATCTCTCCCTTATCGCCGAGTGTGCAGGAGACAGTCAGATCTCTTATCTCTAGGCGGCACCGAGTCCAATGTATGGTGTCCCCCG
>NC_092230.1:44847093-44894593 GCF_036320965.1 Panulirus ornatus | reverse complement strand
GAGAGAGAGAGAGAGAGAGAGAGAGAGAGAGAGAGAGAGAGAGAGAATCAGGTGGAGGGGGGGTGGGGGGAACGGCTTAGAACTGTGTATGAATGAAATAGCGGGAGATGAGGCACATAAATTCTTGGGAGAGTAGGTGCAGTGAGAGGAGATAAGGGGAGAGTGAATGAGGGGATGACGGATAGTGGTGGTGGGAGGGAGGGAGGGAGAACGTAGTGCATAAGGGAGGAAAGAGGGAGAAGGAAGGGGCGGAGGGAAAGGAAGTTAGGGATAATGTGGTGACAGGGGAGAGAATATAGGGAAGGGAGAGGAAATGTGGGAGAGGAGAGAGTGAGGATGACCAAGTGAGGGAGAGCAAGTGAGAGGCTAGGAAGAGTTGAGTGATCCCCTGGGTAAGTGAGGGAGTAAGAAGGAGGTGGAGGGAGAGGAGATAAGGAGTGAGAGTAGAGTGTGAGAGCGGGTGGTGGTGGCCATGGTCTGTTCCACAAGGCTGGCTGGGTCTGGCGGCACAGACGATAGGGAAGGGGCACAGACAGGAGGGGGAGAGGATCGGTCTGGCGTGGGGTGTGTGAGGATAGAATGGTTTGGTGGCACAGACTAGGGCGAGGACACAGACGGTAGGATGGGGAGAGGACTGATAGACTGGTGTAGCGACACAGACAGGGGAGATAACACAGATAGGCTGGTGGAGGGGGGTGGGGAGACTGCTGGTCTTGGGGTGGGTAGACGATAGACTGGTCCAGATTTTCTCGTTTTCTCTTTTAGTTTTTAAGATATTTATCGTCTAGATTTATGCATCGACCAAGTATTTGTGGGAGAGTGTGGGAGAGGGATCTGGTCGGGGTGGGGAGAGAGAGAAGGTGGGGTGTCTGGTCTGGAAGGGAAGGGTGAGGGTTTGCCTTGAGCACCACTCCCCAGCCTCATTACATTCTCCCCACTGATAGACTCCCTAAAAAATGAGCAGTGAGTGTTGTGGGGAGGAAGAGGAAACGCTCGAGATGGGGTGAAGGCTAGGGCCAAGGAGGGAAAGACAGGGAAGGGAGGGGAAGGGGAGAATTTAAGAGGAAGGGGTTGAAATAAGATGGTGATAGTCTGAGGGGGAAGGGGAGATCAGGGCTATAAATAGATGACATTCAAATATTTGTTACGTATATATTCTCAAGTATTTGGGATATTCTTATAATTCAGAATTATTCCGGAAGAGGGATTATGCGAAGGGGGATGAGGGAGGGATTCTCGAAGGGGGGATTGTGGAAAGGGGGATGAGAGAGGGAGGAAGCGGTGCTTAAGATAGCGGTCCTTCAATTAACATTCTAGATTGATTTCGGGGAAGCGATTGGTTCAGTGATCGCTCCTCAGGTGAAGCTGGAGCCTCGCCTCGCCTCTCTGTAAGAACAGTTAACTTCCTCGAGGATTGTGTTACACAATTACCATTGCTTAATCTTTTGCGGTCTTTTCCATATTTTATTCTAAGTTGGTCCAGGTTTCATGGATGTCGCATGTAAGATGTACTGTATTGTATCATTTTGGAGTTGTGCACACCCACGATCCTCCTTACAGGTCCTCTGTTGCACACTTCTGTCATACGGACGCACAGCCCTCTGTCGCACCCTCTATGCCACACACTCAGCCCTCTATCGCACCCCCCCGCCACACACTCAGCCCTCTGTCGCACCCTCTGTGCCAAACACTCAGCCCTCTGTCGCACCCTCTATGCCAAACACTCAGCCCTCTGTCGCACCTTCCTGCCACACACAGCCTTCTGTCGCACCCTCTACGCCACATAGCTCTCTGTCGCACCCTCTAAGCCACACATAGCCCTCTATCGCACCCTCCTGCCACACACTCAGCCCTATGTCGCACCCACCTGCTGCACACAACCCCCAGCCTCACAAAGCCCTCTGTCGCACCCTCCTGCCACACATAGCCCTCTGTCGCACCCTCTACGCCACACACAGCTCTCTGTCGTACCCTCTAGTTCACACATAGCCCTCTATCGCACCCTCCTGTCACACACTCAGCACTCTGTCGCACCCTCCTGCCACACGCAGCCCTCTGTCGCACACTCCAGCTGCACGAGCCACACCCACCCTCTGTCGCACCCTCTTCATTGATCCAGCCCCCTTAAGAAATAAATTGAAGGGAGGAAGACGACGGGGATTGAGAGAGAGAGAGAGAGAGAGAGAGAGAGAGAGAGAGAGAGAGAGAGAGAGAGAGAGAGAGAGAGAGAAGACCGAAAATCTATGGAGAGGAGGGGGGAAAGATGGCTCTCCCTCACTCTCCCTCCACCCTCTGACACGGTAGTAGTGAGCAGGGGCGTAACCCACACTGCTGTCTCACACACTTCACACACACTCTTCACGCACCGCACCTCAGCTGTATCGCCTCTCGTGTACTAGCGATGCTGATGTTCGTCATGTTCAGTGCTCCTGCTGTGTTCAAGCCGTCACTGCTGTTCACATGCTGCTCCTGTTTTTGCTCCTGTTATTGGCCCACATTTTCTTCCTGTTGTCTGTTGTTACTACCACTGCTGTTGTGATGACTGTTACCCGTTAACGGCCCGGGAGTGGACGTTGCAAACGGTTGGAGGCGCTAGAGTTTGCAATTTTGGGGCAAATTAGTCCTTAGAAACACTCGATAGCTGCTGTTTTAAAACACGTCTCTCCCTCTTTTTTTCGGGGCGAAATCACGAGTGTCATATTCCTAAAATTTTCGTCCTATCGCTCCTCAGTTCTTGCGATCTTCTCTTGCCTTGAGCCATCACCTTCCCACTCACGGATGGTTATCTTCTCTCTCTGAGAACCTTCCATCCCTCACTTCTCTTGTGAGGTCCTCCACATCCCCCATATCCCGGCCAATCCCGTCTCATTTCGAGGGGTCCAGCAGCTCCTTCCCAGCCAGGGACCAGTCCTCACTCCCCCCGCTGGCCAGCCATCCGACCTTGCTTCCTTCTCCTCCTCCTCCTCCTCCTCCTCCTCCTCCTCCTTCACCCCTCCTCCCCCAACCCCCTCTCCCACGAACGCCTCCCCCCCCCGCCACACAAGGTCTCCCCAGCCCTCCCCGCCACACAGGAGGTCTCCCAGCCCTCCCCCGCCACACAGGAGGTCTCCCCAGCCCTCCCCAGCCACACAGGAGTCTCCCAGCCACACAGGAGGTCTCCCCAGCCTCCCCCGCCACACAGGAGTCTCCCGCCTCCCACACACGGTCTCCCAGCCCTCCCCCGCCACACAGGAGGTCTCCCCAGCCACCTCCCCACGCCACACAGGAGGTCTCCCCAGCCCTCCCCAGCCACACAGGAGGTCTCCCCAGCCACACAGGAGTCTCCCCAGCCCTCCCCCGCCACACAGGAGGTCTCCCCAGCCCTCCCCAGCCACACAGGAGGTCTCCCCAGCCCTCCCCCGCCACACAGGAGTCTCCCCAGCCCTCCCCCGCCACACAGGAGTCTCCCAGCCCTCCCCCGCCACACAGGAGGTCTCCCCAGCCCTCCCCAGCCACACAGGAGTCTCCCCAGCCCTCCCCCGCCACACAGGAGTCTCCCAGCCCTCCCCCGCCACACAGGAGTCTCCCCAGCCCTCCCCCGCCACACAGGAGGTCTCCCCAGCCCTCCCCAGCCACACAGGAGTCTCCCCAGCCCTCCCCCGCCACACAGGAGGTCTCCCCAGCCACACAGGAGTCTCCCCAGCCCTCCCCAGCCACACAGGAGTCTCCCCAGCCCTCCCCCGCCACACAGGAGTCTCCCCAGCCCTCCCCCGCCACACAGGAGGTCTCCCCAGCCCTCCCCAGCCACACAGGAGTCTCCCCAGCCCTCCCCCGCCACACAGGAGTCTCCCCAGCCCTCCCCCGCCACACAGGAGTCTCCCCAGCCCTCCCCCGCCACACAGGAGGTCTCCCCAGCCCTCCCCAGCCACACAGGAGTCTCCCCAGCCCTCCCCAGCCACACAGGAGTCTCCCCAGCCCTCCCCCGCCACACAGGAGGTCTCCCCAGCCCTCCCCAGCCACACAGGAGTCTCCCCAGCCCTCCCCCGCCACACAGGAGTCTCCCCAGCCCTCCCCCGCCACACAGGAGTCTCCCCAGCCCTCCCCCGCCACACAGGAGTCTCCCCAGCCCTCCCCCGCCACACAGGAGTCTCCCCAGCCCTCCCCCGCCACACAGGAGGTCTCCCCAGCCCTCCCCAGCCACACAGGAGTCTCCCCAGCCCTCCCCAGCCACACAGGAGTCTCCCCAGCCCTCCCCCGCCACACAGGAGGTCTCCCCAGCCACACAGGAGTCTCCCCAGCCCTCCCCCGCCACACAGGAGTCTCCCCAGCCCTCCCCCGCCACACAGGAGTCTCCCCAGCCCTCCCCCGCCACACAGGAGGTCTCCCCAGCCCTCCCCAGCCACACAGGAGTCTCCCCAGCCCCCAGCACACAGGAGTCTCCCCAGCCCTCCCCCGCCACACAGGAGGTCTCCCCAGCCCTCCCCAGCCACACAGGAGTCTCCCCAAGCCCCCCAGCCACAAGGGTCCCCAGCCACACAGGAGGTCTCCCCAGCCCTCCCCAGCCACACAGGAGTCTCCAGCCTCCCCAGCCCACAGGAGTCTCCCCGCCACAGAGCCCCCACCACACAGGAGGTCTCCCCAGCCACGATCTCCCCACCACACAGGAGGTCTCCCCAGCCCTCCCGCCACACAGAGTCTCCCACCCTCCCCCACAGGAGGTCTCCCCAGCCCTCCCCAGCCACACAGGAGGTCTCCCCAGCCCTCCCCAGCCACACAGGAGTCTCCCCAGCCTCCAGCCACACAGGAGTCCCCCAGCCTCACATCCCGCCACACAGGAGGTCTCCCAGCCCTCCCCAGCCACACAGGAGGTCTCCCCAGCCCTCCCCGCCACACAGGAGGTCTCCCCAGCCCTCCCCAGCCACACAGGAGGTCTCCCCAGCCCTCCCCCGCCACACAGGAGGTCTCCCCAGCCCTCCCCAGCCACACAGGAGGTCTCCCCAGCCCTCCCCAGCCACACAGGAGGTCTCCCCAGCCCTCCCCCGCCACACAGGAGTCTCCCCAGCCCTCCCCAGCCACACAGGAGGTCTCCCCAGCCCTCCCCAGCCACACAGGAGGTCTCCCCAGCCCTCCTTAACCCACAAGACTCCCCCAGCCCCCACAGTCCTTACCGCCTCACTGGAGTTGCCTCCTCAGACCCCAGCTAAGCTCTCCCCGCCCCCCCCCCCCAGCCTGGCCCAGCCCTCTCCGCCCCACAAGAAGAGTCCCCCAGCCCCCTCAGCCCCCTCAGCCCTCTACCACAACTCATCCTAGTGTTCTCACAGTGAGCGGGTCCAACCATCCTTTATGTGATTCACCTGCACACGGCCAACATAAATCTTTCCCCACTTCATCCTGGGGCTGGAAACTTCCTCCCACCCACCCACCCCCAACCCACCACCAACCCACCCACCCACCACCCACCCACCCCCAACCCCCAACCCACCACCAACCCACCCACCCACCCACCCACCCACTCACCCACCCACCCCCAACCCACCACCAACCCACCCACCCCCAACCCACCCCCAACCCACCCCCAACCCACCCACCCACCACTCCTTCCCTCCTTCTTCACTGCCCTTCCATCTTCCCCCATCCCTCCCACTACCTTTTCCTTCCTTCCTTAAAGTCTTCATTCCTTCCTTCATTCCTTTCTTCATTCCTTTCTTCCTTCCTTTGTATTTTAACCTTCGACTTGACCCAAGATGACCTTTCCCCCCCCCCTTCCCCCCCCACTTACAGACTTGACCTCCGCGCGCGCGATTTGGCCGAAGTGGCAGACGCGTAGCGCCCACCTCCCCGGTCGCTCTTGGAACGCCTCGCCACGACCCGCTCCACCCCCCCCCCCCTCCACACCCCTTCCAGGAACCATTTCCAGGAACCATTTCCAGGCATGTTATGATTTCTGGAGATATTCTCTCCCATTTCTCTCTCTCTCTCTCTCTCTCTCTCTCTCTCTCTCTCTCTCTCTCTCTCTCTCTCTCTCTCTCTCTCTCTCTCTCTCCCATTTCTCCCCCGACGACGAGGTGCGTCGAGACTTGAGACGATGTTCTCTCTCTCTCTCTCTCTCTCTCTCTCTCTCTCTCTCTCTCTCTCTCTCTCTCTCTCCCCTTTCTTCCTCTCAAGAGGGGGGGGGGGGGCGGGGGGGCCCGGCCTGTCGTCGACCCGAAGCGTCAATATGTTGTTAATTGCACCTTAGCTTATTATGGCTCGAGGAAGGGGGCGTGGTGGTCGTCTCTCCTCATACGAGAGAGAGAGAGAGAGAGAGAGAGAGAGAGAGAGAGAGAGAGAGAGAGAGAGAGAGAGACTTTGCCCATTAGGTCGGGCCAGCCGGCTTGTGCACCATAGATTAGCCCATTGTGTGATGTGGGGGTGGGGTGGGGTGGGGGTGGGGTGGGATGGGGAGGTGAGAGGGGGGGGGGGGCAGAGAGGCAGTAGGGTGGCTGATACCTTAATTGCATATTGTCAGATGGGCCTTCTTGGAGCCAACCCATCACCCCCCCCCCCATCCCTTTCCCTCCCTCTCCACCCTCACCCTCCACCCTCACCACCTCTCCCTCACACCCTCCTCCTCCTCCTCCTCCTCCTCCTCCTCCTTACATAGCTTAGTGGCTCCTTTAATATATGGGTCACGGCTCGCTGATTAACCCACACAACTAAGATCCCATTTTTCCCTCCCTCATCTCCCCCTCCTCCCTCCTCACCCTCCTCCCCTCCCCATCATAATTGTGGCTCCACCAAACGCATTTGTTTACATGTCTCTCTTTTTGTGTGTGTGTGTATTAATGTGTGTGTGTGTGTCTGTGTGTGTCTGTGTGTGTGTGTGTGTGTGTATGTATGTGTGTGTGTGTGTGTGTGTGTGTGTGTGTGTGTACGTATGTAACCCGCGCCTGTACGATCCATTCGTACATTTTATGGCCCCTTCATCAGCGGGAATTATATTTACAATGACGAAGGATTCTTATCTTCCTCGTTAACTTAGCGATGCGACGCTTACACTGTAACGCCCTCCGGCAGATCACTGTAACGCCCCTCCGGCAGATCACTGTAACGCCCCTCCGGCAGATCACTGTAACGTCCTCCGGCAGATCACTGTAACGTTCTGCGGCAGATCACTGTAACGTCCTCCGGCAGATCACTGTAACGCCCTCCGGCAGATCACTGTAACGTCCTCCGGCAGATCACTGTAACGTTCTGCGGCAGATCACTGTAACGTTCTGCGGCAGATCACTGTAACGTCCTCCGGCAGATCACTGTAACGTCCTCCGGCAGATCACTGTAACGCCCTCCGGTAGATCACTGTAACGCCCTCCGGCAGATCACTGTAACATCCTGTAGTTCTCCGTTCCACGTATATGATACAGCAGTACTGTATCTCGCGTGTCGTAACTTCAGCCGCTGTCGCAACGTGATCACGCAAGCTCTAGGTGTGTGTGTGTGTGTGTGTGTGTCTGGAAGGTCCAGGATGGTCCAGTTGAAGTGAGGTGGAGGTGGACAATAGGCCAGACACGTCTGGTCCCCTCACACACGACCTCCTCCTCCTACTCCTTCTCCTCCTCCTCCTCCTCCTCTTCCTCTTCCTCTTCCTCTTCCTCTTCCTCTTCCTCTTCCTCCTCCTCCTCCTCCTCCTCCAGCCACTGGTATGCGACCTCTTTCCCTCCTTCCTTCCCCCTTCCTCCATCCCCCTCCCTCCACCCGTAGAACAGGAATCGAACCCTGTTCTTTTTTTTTCCTCGTCTGGTACTCGTTCGCCGCCTCCCGCGGTAGCGAGGTAGCGCCGGGAACGGGGCGAAGGAATGGCCTCATCCCCCCCTCACATCCGTTCTTCTTGCTGTCATCTCACTTGTTCAAGGATCGTACCGTCGTGCTTCAAGGGTCGTACCGTCGTGCCTCAAGGGTCGTACCGTCGTGCCTCAAGGGTCATACCGTCGTGCTCGAAGGTCGTACCGTCGTGCCTCAAGGGTCGTACCGTTGTGCCTCAAGGGTCGTACCGTCGTGCCTCAAGGGTCGTAACGTCGTGCTCAAGGGTCGTAACGTCGTGCCTCAAGGGTCGTACCGTCGTGCCTCAAGGGTCGTACCGTCGTGCTCAAGGATCGTACTGACGTGTTCAAGGGTCGGACACTCGCGCTCATGGGCCGTACCGTCATGCTCGAGAAATCGTACCGTCGCTCTTATGGATCGTACCGTCGCGCTTAAGAATCGTACCGTCGCGCTCAAGAATCGTACCGTCGCGCTCAGGGATCGTACCGTCGTGCTGGCGGTCGGAACTGGAAGTACAGCCAGTGTGTAATCACGACCGTAATGGGAGGGAGGGAGGGTATATACGAAGGTAATTACCATCATTTTGAAGGGCTAGACCTACAATTATCGTGTGTAAAGTACTTAGACAGGTCAGTTAAGGCCACAGCCCTCAAATTTTCGCCTGTAATCGTCTAAAACAATACCTCTATATATATATATATATATATATATATATATATATATATATATATATATATATATATATATATACGTCTCTTCCTTGTATATCAACTGACTGTTATATTTCTTTCTTGTGTCTCCCCTGATGATGTGATTATTACACGAAAGTGCACTTGGGAACTTATCGTGTTTCATTTTCCCCGTGGGCTCATAGGAGTATATATATATATATATATATATATATATATATATATATATATATATATATATATATATATATATCGTTATAGGTCTGTGTATTTAGATTAATCATATATGCACCAACAGGGATATTGGGAGGTCCTGATGAAGTGGAGGGGGGCGGGTTGTTTCAGGTTAGCAGATCGCCGGGGAGGGAGATAATTACCCGGTGGGGAGATATATTCATAGGGGAGATTAACCCACTGGGACATTCCCAGGGGAGATTATGTCCAAAGGGAGATATCAGACTTAGGGAGGTTGTTGAAAGGGGGGGAATATGCACGAGGCGGACTGTTCGCAGGGAGATGAGAGAGAGAGAGAGAGAGAGAGAGAGAGAGAGAGAGAGAGAGAGAGAGAGAGAGAGAGAGAGAGCACACGGGAACACAATCTCTAAGAGATATTTCAGGGCATCAAAAAGAAGCCTATGATATAGTGTGTAGTTTCTGAACTGGAATCTACCACAAGACCTGTGTCATCAGCAAATAACAATGGACTCACTTCTCATGCCTTCTTCATCCCCAGCAGAGTGCATACTCGCCCCTCTCCTCTCCAAGACTCTCGCATTTCCCTCCCTCACCACCACATCCTTGAACAAATCAAACAGCCATGGTGACATCACACACCCTTGCCGTAGACCAACCCTCACGTGGAACCACTCACTCTCCTCACTTCCTCCTCGCCCACGTCTTGTTATTGTTAATACTGAAATGGTGGTTGTTACAACCATTACTGTAGCTTTCCTGGTGACTTTTTTTAAAATGAATTCTGCAGTAGTTTTTCGTTTGTGTTAATGGTAAGGAAAGAGGGCACTTTCTTGGGTCCCTGGGCCCCTCTTGGGCCCGCACTTCTCACCCTTCTGTGTCGATGTATTGTACCCACTGTACGCTCTATACTGGCCTCCACCTACCCCCTAGCCAAGTACCCTTCACCCATGATGTATTGTACCCACTGTACGCTCTATACTGGCCTCCACCTACCCCCTAGCCATGTACCCTTCACCCATGATGTATTGTACCCACTGTACGCTCTATACTGGCCTCCACCTACCCCCTCGCCATGTACCCTTCACCCATGATGTATTGTACCCACTGTACGCTCTATACTGGCCTCTACCTACCCCCTAGCCATGTACCCTTCACCCATGATGTATTGTACCCACTGTACGCTCTATACTGGCCTCCACCTACCCCCTAGCCATGTACCCTTCACCCATGATGTATTGTACCCACTGTACGCTCTATACTGGCCTCCACCTACCCCCTAGCCATGTACCCTTCACCCATGATGTATTGTACCCACTGTACGCTCTATACTGGCCTCCACCTACCCCCGAGCCATGTACCCTTCACCCATGATGTATTGTACCCACTGTACGCTCTATACTGGCCTCCACCTACCCCCTAGCCATGTACCCTTCACTTGGGTAATCACTGAAATAGTTCGTCTATGTACACCTAGACAAATAAAGTTTTAAAGTCAGAAATAAAAAAAAAGGAAAGAAGTTATTAAGACAGAAGTAACCCGCCCGCCAGCGCGGCCGGCCAGTAGATGGGATTATCATCGTGCATCAGGCAATTAAAGCCGTTGTAAAGGTTATCATACCGCTCATCAAGGAAGACTATATTTTTCTCTTTCTTTTTCTCTTTCTTTCTCTTCCCGGGGAGGAATTAATTGAACGGAGGTGATTTACATGTTAATTCAAAGTCAGCAGGTGTTTTAGTACGATGTGTGATTTGAATTGGATCATCACCGAGTTACCAGAAGCAATTTGCGGGGAAGAGAGAGAGAGAGAGAGAGAGAGAGTTGCCGGTTATGGTATATTTTGCGGGTCCGGGAATCTTGCTTTTTATTTTTTCATCCGAGACTGTTATGCAAATGTGATCACTTGACTTTCTCCATAAATTGGGTGGTTTTTTATTTTTTTTCATCTAGTTTTAACATACCTTCTCTCTCAAATAACTTTCCTGCGTAAGCGGGGTAGCGCCTGGGAAAGACGAAGCGATGGCTTCATTCGCCGACGCCCTCTCCCCCCAGCTGCCATGTGGATCATGCACCGAAACCACAGCTCCTTATACACCGCAAGGCCGTGGTTTCCCCCGAACGCATCACATGCCTTGGCTTAGTCCATTGTCAGCGCGTTGCCGTCCCTCGTAAAACACACCGCTCCAATTTGCTCCGTCCCTTGCGCGCCTCGCATCCTCTTGCATGTTCAAGGGCCGAGTCTTCGAAGTCATTTCGCCTCCTTAGTATCCCCCTTTCCTCTTGTTCCCTCCAGTTCTGACACGTACACCTTCTTAATCAACGTCTCCTCGCTCATCCTCTCCATATGTCGGTACCACTTCATGCGTTTTCTAAACATGTCGAAAATAAGCATGTACTCAGTTGTGTGTCATCCTATTTAATGAAATTAAGCATCTTCTTGTGTAGACCTTCACTAATATTAAGGTGAAGGTCTATACAAATTGGATAACTTTATTGTTGTTAAAAGTTGTAAACAGTTCACCTTCTTGTCCACATAATAAGTTTATGATGCGCTCGTTGTCGGTCTTGGACAATCGCATCTTTACCAAATGGCGTCCTAGCTACGTCTCTTCGTTGTATATTAACTGACTGTTATATTTCTCTCTCGTGTCTCCCCTGATGATGTGATTATTACACGAAGGTGCACTTGGGAACTTATCGTGTTTCATTTCCCCGTGGACTCATAGGAATATCTTGATCTCGCGCAAAATTGTGATCCCTTCCAATATATATATATATATATATATATATATATATATATATATATATATATATATATATATATATATATATATATTCCAAGTTATTCCGAAGAGAAATTAATCAAGTTGGCTCATATTATGGACTGATTTCCTTATATTTCTTTTTTATATTTTGAATATTTTTTTTTTTTCTAATTTCGTATAATTACGCAGAGTGGTGGCAGGAGCCGTGACGAAGTCCCAGGGCACCGCTGTGGGGCACCGCTGAGTCCTCCCCTTGAGCAAATCCCGCCCTTAATGACGGTTGTTAATTAATGGTGTTTCTCGCCCATTCTCTCCTCTGAAATTTCTGTGGTGCGTGACTCCCCCCCCTTTTTTTTTTTTTTTCTCCCCCTTTCGTCTCTCTCTCTCTCTCTCTCTCTCTCTCTCTCTCTCTCTCTCTCTCTCTCTCTCTCTCTCTCTCTCTCCACTCTCCCTCTCGTTCCTCCCCCCCCCCCCTCTCTCTCTCTCTCTCTCTCTCTCTCTCTCCCTCTCCTTCCTCCCCCCCCCTCTCTCTCTCTCTCTCTCTCTCTCTCTCTCTCTCTCTCTCTCTCTCTCTCTCTCTCTCTCTCTCTCTCTCTCTCTCTCCTTCCTCCCCCCCCCCCCTCTCTCTCTCTCTCTCTCTCTCTCTCTCTCTCTCTCTCTCTCTCTCTCTCTCTCTCTCTCTCTCTCTCTCTCCCTCCCCATGGGCCGCCGCCTGGGGCAGGAGACACCCCTGGCCATGTCACAGTAATCGTCCCTCCCTCCCCTTCTTCCACCCTTACATGATCATTCTTATTTTTGCCGCTTGCTTGTCCTCACGTAGCCCAGCGTGCGTGCGAGCGCGCGCGCGCACGAGAGAGAGAGAGAGAGAGAGAGAGAGAGAGAGAGAGAGAGAGAGAGAGAGAGAGATCGTGTGTGCGTGCGTGTGTGTGTATGTGTGTGTGTGTGTGTGTGTGTGTGTGTGTGTGTGTGTGTGTGTGGGCCCCTCTCCATCATGTGATCCATCATACAGACAAAGGTAATTACCCTAATTCCGCCTCTTATTGCCCCGCTAATAGCACAGTCATTACTGTAGGTTTTGGGGGTGTCCGGTCGGCCCGTCGGCTTGTGTTTACATATGTACGTCCGTGGTCCCGGACGTGTTTGTGTGTGTGTGTGTGTGTGTGTGTGTGTGTGTGTGTGTGTGTGTCCAGTAAGTTTGTCTAAATGTGTAGATAGAAGGAGACAGATCCCCCTCCCCCCCCCCCCCCATAAAGATACGAATATCTGGAGATAAAAGCCATTTATTATCTCACTGTTCTCCGAATTTGATTGAACAAGACCCATGGTCTGTCTACAATTCTCAAGTTATTAGGGTAAAATAAGGGTCGAAATATGTATACAAATGCGATGATAGAAAATGGAAAACGTCTGTACAAGTCCACCAATCATTTTCTTTTTTCCAGCAGTTATCCAACACCGTTTTCCATTCCAAGAATGATTTCAGGGACGGCTCTGATAATTTATCTATTCCTGTTTACCATACCATTCGTCCCTTCTCACCATCCATCCATCTGTCTATCTATTCACATATTCCATCCATCTATCCACATAGGATGTGAAGTATCCTTTCAGTTCCACCGTTCCCTCACCTTGAAAACCACACGTATGTTACAATCATTTATCTGGGCATCGTCTATCTATCCTGAGTCCTCCCATCTTCTTCCGTCTATCCACTCAGTAAGCCAGAGAAGCCTGGCTATCCGCGCGACCTGATTAAATTAACGAGAGGACATCATGGCAACCGTTTAAGAGTGTTAGCCCTCGAAACGTACACCGTAAAGAAAACGGGATGTGCGTGCGCACACGCCGCCAACCACCACCACCGACACTCCACTCTCCTCTGCGCGCGCGCGCAACCTCCGCATACGCCACAAGGCCATAAGGAGCCGTGCGCTGTTGATGTAGATATATATATCGATTTATATACGCGATCTCGATGTATATACGTGATATCGATTTACATACGCGATGTCGATTTACATACGCGATGTCGATTTATGTACGTGATGTCGATGTATATACGTGATATCGATTTACATATGCGATGTCGATTTATGTACGTGATGTCGATGTATATACGCAATGTCGAATTACATACGCGATGTCGATTTACATACGCGATGTCGATTTATATACGCAATGTCGAATTACATACGCGATGTCGATTTATGTACGCGATGTCGATGTATATACGCAATGTCGATTTACATACGCGATGTCGATTTATATACGCAATGTCGATTTATATACGCAATGTCGAATTATATACGCGATGTCGAGCTCTCATAAATGATAAATAGAAAAATAAAGATAAAAGGTGTGATAAAGGAGGACTTTTGATATCGCGTCACATAATCAAGAGAAACAGATCCTATTGTATGTGTGTGTGTGTGTGTGTGTGTGTGTGTGTGTGTATTTATTGCAAGGTTTGCAGTAAATTCTTTTAGATGCTCTGGATGGGGAGTAAGGGAGGGAGGGAAAATAGTTATGCTTCTGTGCTCCACGCCAAGAATAGCCCGGGCCCTGTAAGGTGCATGTGAATGAGGGGCATTTGCATAAGTTCATCGTACCGGGATAATACATGAATAAGTAAGGAACCGAGCGTTATATATATATATATATATATATATATATATTTTTTTTTTTTTTTTTTTTTTTTTTTTTTTTTTTTTATACTTTGTCGCTGTCTCCCGCGTTTGCGAGGTAGCGCAAGGAAACAGACGAAAGAAATGGCCCAACCCCCCCCCCCCATACACATGTACATACACACGTCCAGACACGCAAATATACATACCTACACAGCTTTCCATGGTTTACCCCAGACGCTTCACATGCCTTGCTTCAATCCACTGACAGCACGTCAACCCCTGTATACCACATGACTCCAATTCACTCTATTTCTTGCCCTCCTTTCACCCTCCTGCATGTTCAGGCCCCGATCACACAAAATCTTTTTCACTCCATCTTTCCACCTCCAATTTGGTCTCCCTCTTCTCCTCGTTCCCTCCACCTCCGACACATATATCCTCTTGGTCAATCTCTCCTCACTCATTCTCTCCATGTGCCCAAACCATTTCAAAACACCCTCTTCTGCTCTCTCGACCACGCTCTTTTTATTTCCACACATCTCTCTTACCCTTACGTTACTTACTCGATCAAACCACCTCACACCACACATTGTCCTCAAACATCTCATTTCCAGCACATCCATCCTCCTGCGCACATCTCTATCCATAGCCCACGCCTCGCAACCATACAGCATTGTTGGAACCACTATTCCCTCAAACATACCCATTTTTGCTTTCCGAGATAATGTTCTCGACTTCCACACATTTTTCAAGGCTCCCAAAATTTTCGCCCCCTCCCCCACCCTATGATCCACTTCCGCTTCCATGGTTCCATCCGCTGACAGATCCACTCCCAGATATCTAAAACACTTCACTTCCTCCAGTTTTTCTCCATTCAAACTCACCTCCCAATTGACTTGACCCTCACCCCTACTGTACCTAATAACCTTGCTCTTATTCACATTTACTCTCAACTTTCTTCTTCCACACACTTTACCAAACTCAGTCACCAGCTTCTGCAGTTTCTCACATGAATCAGCCACCAGCGCTGTATCATCAGCGAACAACAATTGACTCACTTCCCAAGCTCTCTCATCCCCAACAGACTTCATACTTGCCCCTCTTTCCAGGACTCTTGCATTCACCTCCTTTACAACCCCATCCATAAACAAATTAAACAACCATGGAGACATCACACACCCCTGCCGCAAACCTACATTCACTGAGAACCAATCACTTTCCTCTCTTCCTACACGTACACATGCCTTACATCCTCGATAAAAACTTTTCACTGCTTCTAACAACTTGCCTCCCACACCATATATTCTTAATACCTTCCACAGAGCATCTCTATCAACTCTATCATATGCCTTCTCCAGATCCATAAATGCTACATACAAATCCATTTGCTTTTCTAAGTATTTCTCACATACATTCTTCAAAGCAAACACCTGATCCACACATCCTCTACCACTTCTGAAACCGCACTGCTCTTCCCCAATCTGATGCTCTGTACATGCCTTCACCCTCTCAATCAATACCCTCCCATATAATTTACCAGGAATACTCAACAAACTTATACCTCTGTAATTTGAGCACTCACTCTTATCCCCTTTGCCTTTGTACAATGGCACTATGCACGCATTCCGCCAATCCTCAGGCACCTCACCATGAGTCATACATACATTAAATAACCTTACCAACCAGTCAACAATACAGTCACCCCCTTTCTTAATAAATTCCACTGCAATACCATCCAAACCTGCTGCCTTGCCGGCTTTCATCTTCCGCAAAGCTTTTACTACCTCTTCTCTGTTTATCAAATCATTTTCCCTAACCCTCTCACTTTGCACACCACCTCGACCAAAACACCCTATATCTGCCACTCTGTCATCAGACACATTCAACAAACCTTCAAAATACTCATTCCATCTCCTTCTCACATCACCGCTACTTGTTATCACCTCCCCATTTACGCCCTTCACTGAAGTTCCCATTTGCTCCCTTGTCTTACGCACCCTATTTACCTCCTTCCAGAACATCTTTTTATTCTCCCTAAAATTTACTGATAGTCTCTCACCCCAACTCTCATTTGCCCTTTTTTTCACCTCTTGCACCTTTCTCTTGACCTCCTGTCTCTTTCTTTTATACTTCTCCCACTCAATTGCATTTTTTCCCTGCAAAAATCGTCCAAATGCCTCTCTCTTCTCTTTCACTAATACTCTTACTTCTTCATCCCACCACTCACTACCCTTTCTAAACAGCCCACCTCCCACTCTTCTCATGCCACAAGCATCTTTTGCGCAATCCATCACTGATTCCCTAAATACATCCCATTCCTCCCCGACTCCCCTTACTTCCATTGTTCTCACCTTTTTCCATTCTGTACACAGTCTCTCCTGGTACTTCCCCACACAGGTCTCCTTCCCAAGCTCACTTACTCTCACCACCTTCTTCACCCCAACATTCACTCCTCTTTTCTGAAAACCCATACTAATCTTCACCTTAGCCTCCACAAGATAATGATCAGACATCCCTCCAGTTGCACCTCTCAGCACATTAACATCCTAGCTACGTCTCTTCGTTCTATGTCAACTTGTTATATTTCTTTCTTGTATCTCCCCTGATGAGGTGATTATTACACGAAAGTGCACTTGGGAACTTATCGTGTTTCCTTTCCCCTTGGACTCATAAGAATATATATATATATATATATATATATATATATATATATATATATATATATATATTTTTTTTTTTTTTTTTTTTTTTTTATACTTTGTCGCTGTCTCCCGCGTTTGCGAGGTAGCGCAAGGAAACAGACGAAAGAAATGGCCCAACCCCCCCCCCCCATACACATGTACATACACACGTCCACACACGCAAATATACATACCTACACAGCTTTCCATGGTTTACCCCAGACGCTTCACATGCCTTGATTCAATCCACTGACAGCACGTCAAACCCTGTATACCACATCGCTCCAATTCACTCTATTCCTTGCCCTCCTTTCACCCTCCTGCATGTTCAGGCCCCGATCACACAAAATCTTTTT
Organism: Panulirus ornatus; assembly: GCF_036320965.1. Lineage (NCBI taxonomy): Eukaryota > Metazoa > Arthropoda > Malacostraca > Decapoda > Palinuridae > Panulirus > Panulirus ornatus. Next base: position 44,877,503 of record NC_092230.1, on the reverse strand, counting down.
CACTCCATCTTTCCACCTCCAATTTGGTCTCCCTCTTCTCCTCGTTCCCTCCACCTCCGACACATATATCCTCTTGGTCAATCTTTCCTCACTCATTCTCTCCATGTGCCCAAACCATTTCAAAACACCCTCTTCTGCTCTCTCAACCACGCTCTTTTTATTTCCACACATCTCTCTTACCCTTACGTTACTTACTCGATCAAACCACCTCACACCACACATTGTCCTCAAACATCTCATTTCCAGCACATCCATCCTCCTGCGCACAACTCTATCCATAGCCCACGCCTCGCAACCATACAACATTGTTGGAACCACTATTCCTTCAAACATACCCATTTTTGCTTTCCGAGATAATGTTCTCGACTTCCACACATTTTTCAAGGCTCCCAAAATTTTCGCCCCCTCCCCCACCCTATGATCCACTTCCGCTTCCATGGTTCCATCTATATATATATATATATATATATATATATATATATATATATATATATATATATATTGTCCAGTGTATAGAGATGTCTGAGACGACTAAAGGTTCTGGGATTGAAAAGATACGAGGGGATGAAGAATGACTTTTTGTTGTTGTGAGATGTACAACATTGATCAAAGACACTGTTTAGGGATGGTATACGGGGGGTGGTGTTGGATCTCATCTCTCGAGACATCAAGGTGGTGTCCGTGTCTGAGCAAAGAATCAGATGGTTCGTTGATGGTGTTTGAGAGGCTAGTGGCGTGTAGCGTGCCGCTCCTTAGGGGTCAGAGGTGAAGAGGAGGTGGGGGGAAGGGAGGTTGGGTCCTTAGGAGTCCCTATTAGGGGTCAGGTAGGGTCAAGGGAAGGATTCGTACCGCCGCCTCCTCCTCCTCCTCCTCCTTCTCCCCATATATGGCTTCCCGTCTTAAGCATTAAGTCAGGGAAACTCGTCACCTCCACCCGTATGGGAAGGGGAGGCATAGAGGCGTTTTACCTGTACCACCTTCCTGCCTAGGGTTCCTCTTTAGGAGAGGGGGACTGCCTCCCGAAGCGCTCAGGAAGCTGGCCACGTCCACCAGGTGGGGACCACAGGTCAAGCAGTGATGTTGTGTGTGTGTGTGTTGAGAATCAACATTGGTTTCGGTGTCTTATGGTATGTTAAATCAGCGTTTTTAATGCTGGTGGGGATAGGTGGCGACCAGCACGCCGAGGAGACATTTGATGGTAACTCGTACATGCCTGGGGAGTGTCGTTTCCAATTCACTTCCCACCGAAATTCTTAGATACTTTGAGAGGACGGTTGTTTAACAACGCCTGTCAGGTCATTTCGGTGTGTGTATGTTTTGTCATTGTCGTCTTTTTTTGGGGGGGTGGGAAGGGGGGATTTTGTTGCTGTAGGCGGTTGGTGTGTAGCAAGGGGTAAGTCTTCTAATTCTACCTTGGGGGGGGGGGGTTGGTGGTTAGTTATGGGGTCGTTTGGGTGAGAGGGGTCTAGTGCTGTTGTGCAGAACTCAAGAGATGATCATGCTCAGGTGAGATTGTCTTGGAAGTGACGCTGAACTACTGAACCGGTCTGCTTAACGAGTGTGGTCTGTAAGGTACTACGAAAGTAAATCTGAAAGAAAATGAAAGGCGTTCAGCAGAGGATAGAATGTCGAAATGAGTGAGCAGGGTTTTTGAGGGATCATGCGTAACAAACCTCTTAAATTTCCACGAGAGAGTGAGCTCTGTCATAGACCAAGGGAAGGTTGGTTGTATTGCTCGTATCTAGGCTGCCTGAAAGCATTTGACACTATCGCATCGAAGGCTGATTAAGAAGCTGTGTCATTATGCAGGATGAAGTGGGGGGGGGGGGGGGTATTCCAATAGATAGAGAATTATCTCAGTGGGAGGGGACGAAGGGCGCATGATAGAGGAACCTTCTCAAAATGGGTCGAGCTCACCGACGGTGTACCACTGGGTTCTGTTCTGGGACCATCGCTCTTCTCGGTCCGTGGAAGGGACTTCCCTGAAGGTATGGACTACCGCCTGCTTACGTTAGCAGATGGAGCAGGGGTCACGAGAGAAGTGGAGAGTGTGGAGGATTGCATCACCGTACAAGGGGACCTAAGCAGACTCCTATGTTGAATAGGACACACAGTCGTTTTTGTTCGACCTCACCACCCGCAGGCCACTCCAGCCTACACACACACACACACACACACACACACACACATATATATATATATATATATATATATATATATATATATATATATACATATATATATATATATACACACACCATTTGACAAACTATATTCCTGGTAAATCCGACTTCGATGCTCCCCTGTGCGTCTTGCTCGACCTGACCTTTTACATTTCGACGCCTTCGGAGGCCAAGCTGGTGGAACATATTTCCCGCGGGATCGACGCCCCCGGACTCTCAACTGGTCCCCAGAGAGAGGGTTGCAGTGTTGGGGGGGGCGTGGCGTGGCGTGGGAGGTGGGGTGAGGGCGTGTAATCAACATGAGATATGTCTCAGGCTTTATCTGTTGGAAGGTTAATATCGGGAGCAGCAGACAGCAGTGGTTGCTGCCTTGAAATGTCCCCCAAAAGATGATCACACCGTTGGGGGGATACAAGAATGAGACAGACAACATAGAAGAGTCATGTGATATACAAGGAAGAGAGGTAGAACAGTCAGCTGACGTCTTGATTACGTCCCTTCCTTGTGTATCAACTGACTGTCCTACGTCTTCTATCTCATTCCTGTATCTCCCCTGAGGATGTGATCATTACACGAAAGTGCACATGGGAACTTATCGTGTCTCATTTCCCTCGTGGTTATATGCACATACGTACACATATATACCCTGACACGGTATGATTCATACGAGTCCAATTTTCTTAACCCATCCTTTGGTACGTGCTTAGACCATCACAGCACACCCTAGTCGACCCTGTCTGTCAGGCTTGGCACACCGCCACACGTCTCTCTTGACACTTTCATGCCCCCGGTCCACAGGATGGGCGGGAGTGTACAATAAATCCGCTGCTCTTGCGGTCATAAATCACTCACTCCCGTTGCTGAACACGATCGACCCGCCTCCTCCCGCCACTACATTGCGTCCTCAGGCGTTTCATTTCCAACCCATTCACGTCCTCTCTTATCCTCGGCGTTTGAAGGCTTTTTAAAGTCTCACATCCACACAGTCGGTGGGTACTGCTCAACCTTCACGCATGCCCATCTTTTTTTTGCCCCTTACAAACATTTGGTCTTTCCCTCCACACGTTTCTTAGTGCACCCAAGACCTTAGTCTACCCCTCACTTCTGTCTGTCCTATGAATCGCTTCAGCCTCCATGGCTCTGTATGCTGCCACGTCCGCTCTTAGATGTCTAAATCACTTCTTCCTCCATGTTCTCCCTATTCAGACTTAAACTCATGCCATACTGTCGCTCGCCACCCATGTTGCACTTCATAACGTTACTTTTGTTCACGTTTACTTTCAGTTTTCTCCTCTTACACATTCGCCCGTCCTTTGTCACCAGCTTCTACAGTTTCTCCCCGGCTTCTGCCACCAGAGCCGACTCATCTACAAACATCAACTGATTCACCACCTCCCAGTCACCTAACCCGTTCAGTATTCCTTCAAAATACTATCTCTCTCTCTCTCTTTATCATTCGCCTGTTACCACTTTGACGTCTACTCAAAATACTGTCGCTACCATTAGTTCTGTTATTCTCACACTAATCACTTTTTTCATTTTCATACTCCCTCTGAAGTTGACCATTACCTTTTCTCCCCGTTTCTCATACCTTTCTCTTAACCTCATGCCACTTTCTTTTGTACTCTTCCTAATCATTGGCATTTATTCCCAGCAGATGCCGTCCATAAACATCGCTCTTCATTTTCTCTTGCAGTTTACCTTCCTCATTTCATCATTCCCTACCATTTCTCATAAGTCCACATTTCACCCTCTGTATACAACACTTATCGTCTGTATATTCAGGCACAGGTTCTCTAGATATCTTCCAATTACTGTAACTCTTACCCTCTGCCATTCTTCATTCATCCTCTCTTGAAATCTCTGATCATAGCCCATTTACCAAGCTCGCTCAGTTTCACCACCGGTTTCTCACACATCCTTAAACCCACCGCCAGCTTTCGCACTTTCCTCCACATTCACATCCAATATCTTCTCCTTTGAATGTCTATCATTAATCGCATAATCTAGTAGTACCCGCTGTCCTAATCCTATCCCTCTCACCTGCATGTACCTGTGTTTGCACCTTGTATGTGCCCTGTATTCTCGATTACCTTCCATTTTCAGCACACAACTCGACGTTTTCCTCCTTTCATTTACATCCTGATATCCAAGCTTCCACGTTATGCCATCAATCGCCACATTACCCACCCTTGTATTCAGATCCCCTTAGCACCAAGATTCGAACCTTTGCAAGAAAACTGCCAGAGCACTCACTCGCCTCCTCCCAAGAGTACTCCTCTCTTCTTCACCCCTCTTACTAACGAGTGAAAAAAAAAGGAGTCAAAAAACCACACACCCATCTCTTGTGGTCTCCTCTCATTCTATAACCCATAACAGTCTTGACCTCACTTCCTCGAGCTCCTTCCTCCGTTCTTGTCCTCTCACCAACCCCGGACTTTACCCACCGAGCATTTCCGACCATTCTATTCCCTCTTTCTCCTTCGGCTTAATTTCTCTCTGAGCCGGAAGAAAATATCCAGGCTTCTCTCATCCCCTTTGTTTGATCCTGATTATTTTCATGCACGTTCGGACACCCCAGCTTGAGTCTTTGAAGATAATTCCTCGCTTGGCTCCTTTTGTTTCTGCTCCCAGAATATGATATAAAAGAGAGTAGGGTTTCCTACCCTCCCACTCTCACTCCTCTTTTCTTTCGCGTTCTGCAACATGCAGGAGATGGAGTAAGTATTTTAAAGGGCTGTTGAATGTGTTAGATGATAGGATGGGCAGATGTAAGGTGCCTGAGACATGGTGGTATGCGAGGCGAAAGAAATGGCAAGTGGCTGTGTGAAAAGAGGAGAGGTAGTGAATGCCTCGCGTATGATGAAGTGCGGCAAAGCGATTGGAGTGGATGGCATTGTAGTTGCATTTTATTTATTTCAGGGAATGTTGTAATTAGTTTCCAGTGTGTACATTGCTCAAGGTGAGCCGCCTGAGTATGGATGAATTGTCGGTATAGCAATGAGGACAAAAGCTGATAGACAAATCACAGATGCATAAGTTTGTTGAGTATACCTTGTAAGTTGTATAAATGAATGGCGATTGAGAGGATGGTGGGATGCACAGAACATCACCTTGGGGAAGAATAATGTGCCTTCAGGATTGAAAGAGGATTTGTGTCGTAGATGTCTGGTTTGACATTGAAGAATTTGTATGAGAAACACTTTAAGGGAAAAGAGGGTTTGTATGTAGCATATATGAATTTGGAGAAAGCGTATGTTAGGTTGATAAAAATGCTTTGTGGAAGGTATCATAAACATGTGGTGTTGCAAGAAACGTACCAGAAGTAGTGAGGAGTTTCTGTCAGTAATGTATGGTATGTGTGCGAGTAGGAAGAAAGGCAGGTGAGTGGTTCAGGTGAAGGTGGATTTGAAGGGAAGGATGTATCATGCCATCATGACTGTTTAATCTGTTTATGGATAGGATGGCAAGGGAGGTAAATGCGAGGGTCTTGAAGAGAAGGACGGATCTGCACTGTTTTAGGAGTTGGGGTTGACCTAGATGGTGAGTCAGTTGATGTTTGCTGTTGACACAGCTCTGGTGGCAGACTCGAGTGAGAAGGTACAGAGGTTGGTGTCTGAGTTTGGAAAAATGTGTATGAATGGAGAAAGTTGAAAGCTGATGTGAGTAAAAGCAAGGTTATGAACTTCAGCAGGAGACGTATAGGTTGGTTGGAGTTGGAGTTTGAAAGGAGATTAACTGGAGGAAGTGGAGTGTTGAATTTAGATACGTCGTAGTGAATCCGTCAGCGGATGGAATCGCAGAAGCGAAAGTGGACCAAAGGGTGGGTGAGGGGTCAAAAGTTCTGATTGCATCAGGAAATGCTTGGAGGAAGAGATCACCTTCATAAGGGATGAGTGTGTTTGACAGGATAGTAATCTCAAAGGTGTAGGATCGATGCAAGGTCAGGGCCCTAGTTGAAAGACGGTATGAAGGAGGATGGATGTGCTGGAAAGGAAATGCTTGAGGTCATTTTATTGTTTAAGGAGGATTGATCGAGTAATGAGTGTTAGGGTGAGAGAGAGAGAGAGAGAGAGAGAGAGAGAGAGAGAGAGAGAGAGAGAGAGAGAGAGATGCGGCAGTAAGAGGAGTAAGATTGAGGGAGCTGAAGTGTGTGTGCTGAAATGGTTTGGACGTATGGAGAGGATGAGTGAGGAGAGCTAGACTAAGAGGATGTATACGTCAGAGATGGAGGGGACAAAGAGGATGAGGAAACCAATGTCGAAATAAATGGACGGAGTGAAATATGATTTGGGTGGTCGGGGCCTGAACATGCAGGAGGGTGTGAGGCATGCATGGGATAGGGTGAATAGAAGCCATATTTTAAGGGAATGGGGTGGGGCCCTACTGCCATTCGGCTGAACCAGGGCGTATGAAACAGAGGAAACCACATAAAGGTCTGTGAGGCTTGGATGTGGATATAGAGACTCTGGTTTTGATATGTAATATCTAGAGCGTTGATGCGAGCGGATGAGGACATTTTTCCATCTGTTTCCTGGCGCTGCTTCGCTATGCCAGAAACAGATGATGATTAGAGCAAGGTTGTATCATCGTCAGTGGACCTTCTCGCTGCAAGAGAGAGTCCATCATTCCCCAGCTCCTGCCTGGATCGCAACCTCAAAGCTACAAGGGGGAGTTTTCCCCAGAGAACAACAGGTCCTGAGGTTGTATACGAACCCTAAATATAATCATATGTTTGTCAAGTTCGATCACGCTGACGTGTACATACGACGCAGAGACTTACAACATCACACTGCCATTTACGAATGTTCATGATGTCGTGTACGTCATCTTCTTGAAAGCTAATGATATTGTATCCCTAATTTTTCACTCGGGAGTCCAGCTCATTAGATTTCAAATAGCGTCGACGTGGTAATTGCAACACAGGTGTGCATCCACCTGGTCAGCCCGGGAGGGCAAAGAGTCTGTACAACTCAGGTGAGGTTTATCCCGGTAATGACAGGTGAGTAATTGATCTCTTCCAGGTATGGCTTACCTTGGTCTCAAGGAACACAAGTGAGTGGATTTGTTTAGCTATCCGACGCTCGTGGTCGAGAGCACACGCGCCACCGTTCAGTGCCCGAGTTGAGAGTTCCGGTTTCCAGGTCACCCAAGTAGTTGCTGAGAAATTTTGCCCTTTGGTTTCTAAGGTACCAGGGGGGTCGCTGGAAATGGTGCCTTCTAGTTTCCAGGTTATCTGGGCGTTGCTGGAAATGTTGGCTTTTGGTTTGTAAGTTACCAGAGGGTTGCTGGAAATGGTACCCTCTAGTTTCCATGTCATGTGGGCGTTGCTGGAAATGTTGGCTTTTGGTTTGTAAGTTACCAGAGCGTTGCGGGAAATGGTACCCTCTAGTTTCCAGGTCATGTGGGCGTTGCTGGAAATGTTGCCCTCTGGCTTCCATGTTGCCAGGGAATTGCTGGAAGTTTAGTCTTCTGTCCTCCAAGTTACCAGAGTCGGTGGAAATGTCACTCTCTGGTTCTTAAGTTTCAGGGGATTGGTGAAATGTTGCCTTGTGGTTTCCAGGTCACCAGGAGATTGCTGGAAATGTTGCTTCCTGCCTTCCACGTGACTTGGAGGCTGGGAATCTTGCCTTCTGGCTGCCAAGTTTCCACGGTGTTGCTGGAAATATTGCTGTTTACCTTCCAAGTTTCCATTGAGTCCCTGGAATTGGTTGCCTTTTGGTTTCCAGGTTGCCAGTAAGTTACTGGAAATGTTTCCCCTCTAGCCTCCAAGTTAGAGTGGAGCTGCTGGAAGCGTTGCCATCTGACTTCCAGGTTAACGCTGGAGCTCCTGGCAAAGGTTTACCTTCTGGCCAAGAACTTACCAGAGGATTTGCTGGAAATGGTGCCCCTCTTCTTCTTCCCCCCTTATCACCAGACCTCCTTGAGTTGTCTGTCCCACTGAATGTGGCCGTCTGCACGAACCCCCACACGTGTGAGGGACTAATAGGGCAGAGAGGGTCTGCAGTAAAACGAATCTTCTTTTTCCCTCCTCGTTGTCTAACATCCCAATTTATGGTCTGTTTGCTCCCGTTGCTGGAACGCCTCCCGAAAATCCTGAATAATCTCAACTTCGGGATTCCAATTCAAGTTGTCTTGCAGTATGTCTGGCACGCCGGACCGGGCCAAAGGCGGCCCATCTGCCTACATTAAACACGTCCAAGTTATTGTCGTTTTTCCCTTTTTTTTTTTCTTTCCTGCTAAAGTGAACCTCTTCTTTGTTTTTTTTTTTTTTTATCTTATTCATATATTTATTTTGTGATTCCTCTCTCTCTCTCTCTCTCTCTCTCTCTCTCTCTCTCTCTCTCTCTCTCTCTCTCTCTCTCTATATATATATATATATATATATATATATATATATATATATATATATATACTAATGCGATTGTTAAGCGTATATTTCTCTCGTTCAGCGTAATGTTTTTAAGTTAAATCAAATTCAAATTTATTGGAAAAAAAAATTGAAAGCTGCTTTTTCTTGAGTGAGGAGTGAGGAGTGAGGAGAGGGTATATATGTTAGTAATGAAAGGGACAAGGAGAACGGGGAGACCAAATTGGAGATGGAAAGATTAAGTGAATAAGATTTAGAGTGCTCGAGGTTTGGAACATGCAGGAGGGTGAAAGGCATGCACGGAATAGGCAGTGATTTAGAGGAGACAGAGTGCAGAAAAGGTCCAGGGACTGGGGGCGTCATTGATCATAGTACACTGTAGGTTATCTAGTGAGAAAAGTGTTGAGGGTCTGAGCAACACAGTGAACCATAAGGCAAATGGCGTGGTAAAGTGACATGTACCACCGTTGAACAACAGTGATTGGATGACGTATCTCGATGAACAAGAGAAGAACTACGTAGTTCTGTCGCGTATCCGAGGTTAGAAGAACAGTGTTATGGACGAAATGTCTCCACGTATCTTTGTAATGTTTGGCGAGTATATCATCCCTCAACTCGCCCATCTTAAACCAGTCCATCACGTGATGTTCAACCAGTCCCTCACGTGATGTTCAACCAGTCCATCACGTGATGTTCAACCAGTTCCTCACGTGATGTTCAACGGTGGGTGTGTGCGGGGGAATCTACTTTGTTGGCATGGGGGGTTCGTGGTTTCGGTGCATTGCACACATGACAGCTAGGGAATGGATGTGGGCGAACGAGGCCCTCCTTCGTCTATTCATGGCGCTACCTTGCTTACGCGGGAAATGGTGAATAAGTAAAATGGAAAAGATTCATAGGCAAAGCATATCACTTACAGCATTTGTGAAGGGTACATTTATTGGGGATAGGTGGAGGCCAGTATAGAGCGTACAGTGGGTACAATACATCATGGGTGAAGGGTACATGGCTAGGGGGGTAGGTGGAGGCCAGTATAGAGCGTACAGTGGGTACAATACATCATGGGTGAAGGGTACATGGCTAGGGGGGTAGGTGGAGGCCAGTATAGAGCGTACAGTGGGTACAATACATCATGGGTGAAGGGTACATGGCTAGGGGGTAGGTGGAGGCCAGTATAGAGCGTACAGTGGGTACAATACACCATGGGTGAAGGGTACATGGCTAGGGGGTAGGTGGAGGCCAGTATAGAGCGTACAGTGGGTACAATACATCATGGGTGAAGGGTACATGGCTAGGGGGTAGGTGGAGGCCAGTATAGAGCGTACAGTGGGTACAATACATCATGGGTGAAGGGTACATGGCTAGGGGGTAGGTGGAGGCCAGTATAGAGCGTACAGTGGGTACAATACATCATGGGTGAAGGGTACATGGCTAGGGGGTAGGTGGAGGCCAGTATAGAGCGTACAGTGGGTACAATACATCATGGGTGAAGGGTACATGGCTAGGGGGTAGGTGGAGGCCAGTGTAGAGCGTACAGTGGGTACAATACATCATGGGTGAAGGGTACATGGCTAGGGGGTAGGTGGAGGCCAGTGTAGAGCGTACAGTGGGTACAATACATCATGGGTGAAGGGTACATGGCTAGGGGGTAGGTGGAGGCCAGTATAGAGCGTACAGTGGGTACAATACATCATGGGTGAAGGGTACATGGCTAGGGGGTAGGTGGAGGCCAGTGTAGAGCGTACAGTGGGTACAATACATGGACAGGGGGTCATGTGGTCAGTCAGTGTTATTTGTAGTGGATATTCCTCAGAATGGAGGAGAAATGTATGAGTCAAAGATTAATGTGATCATGAAAGAAGAATTCCCTCAAATGGACGACTGATTAATCCATTGGTCACGACGACACGACCGTTGAAGATGACCTTTCGACCCTTGAGCACGACGGGATGACCCTTGAGCACGACGACACGACCCTTGAAGATGACCTTTCGACCCTTGAGCACGATGGCATGACCCTTGAGAACGACGGTACATGACCCTTGACCACGACGGCACATGACCCTTGAGCACGACAGCACATGACCCTTGAGCACGACGGTACATGACCCTTGAGCACGACGGTACATGACCCTTGAGCACGACGGTACACGGACCCTTGACCACGACGGTACACGACCCTTGAGCACGACGGTACACGACCCTTGAGCACGACGGTACACGACCCTTGAGCACGACGGTACATGACCCTTGAGCACGACGGTACACGGACCCTTGACCACGACGGTACTCGACCCTTGATCACGACGGTACACGGACCCTTGACCACGACGGTACACGACCCTTGAGCACGACGGTACACGGACCCTTGACCACGACGGTACACGACCCTTGACCACGACCGTCTTGCCTCTTAACTTTTCAAGACAGCAAAGACACCACTGTAAAATCCTGAGCGAAATCTCAACTCCCACTGCCTAATTAAGGTTCGTCTCTCCCTCCAGTGGTAGTGGACTAGGTGGCGCCCGGGCCACACACACACACACACACACACACACACACACTTGGGTGACGATCTTCCACTGGAATTTCTCCTTTTTTTTTTTTTTCTAAATTCCGCTGTAAAGACAGTGTTGGTGCTTCACTAGCTATATGTTTCCTGCATTTAGAAAACGTTGTTCACTTCTTCTTTCTCGTGTGTGTGTGTGTGTGTGTGTGTGTGTGTGTGTGTGTGTGTGGACGGAGTTGTGGTGTATCTGGTGTATTTCGTTATGTTTAGTGGATTTATCTCACCAGTGGGAGACGAGGAGGAAGGGGGAGGGGGTGTTTGTTCGTCCTCAACCCCATGGGTACGACGGTACGTGAAAGGGACTACGGTACGACCGCATGGGTACGACGGTACGACCCATGAGCACGGTGGTGCGTGTGGACGACGGTACGAACCCATGAATACTTTGGTACACACAGCCCTTATGCACGATGGTACGACCCTTGAGCACGACGGTGCGACCCTTGACCAAGACGGTATACGACCCTTGACCACGATGATATACGACCCTTGACCACGATGGTATACGACACTTGACCACGACGGTATACGACCCTTGACCAAGACGGTATACGACCCTTGACCGCCACGGTATACGACCCTTGACCAAGACGGTATGCGACCCTTGACCACGACGGTATACGACCCTTCACCACGACGGTATACGACCCTTGGGTAGGAGGGGAACGACTCCCCCCCCTCCCCCAAGAGCATTCAAAAACCTGAGCGTGCGTTCATAACGTCGTGTTCAAGGTTCGAACCCCCGGCGGGTGTAGGGGAAACGTTTACCAGGCACTCACAGACAGACAGACAGACAGACAGACACCACCCCACCACACCCACCCCCCACTCCCACACTGGTGGGGGGGGGGGGGGGGGGGAGGGGATTGGCAGTGTCGCGTGCTGCGAAGCGGTTTTCGAAACTGGCGTGTGAGTTACGTCTCTTCTCGCCGCTCCGTCATATTTCTCGACGTAAAGTTTAAGATACTCCGTGTGGTGGTGGTGGGGGGGGGGTGAGGGGTGTGAGGGGGTGGTGATGGAGGGGAAGGGGAAGGGGAATGAGGGTGGGGGGATGCGAAATGGATATACCTTGATATATAGTGCTATAGATTTGTCCAAACCCAGAGTGGTCCTTTAAACGTCTACATGTGTGTGTGTGTGTGTGTGTGTGTGTGTGTGTGTGTGTGTGTGGTGTGCGTGCGTGTGTGTGTGTGTGTCGCCTTGTTTGTTTTCACTATACGATTTCGTGTTCCTTACGTCAGATGATGTATTGGAGGCCCAGATTCGTATCCACGAAGTGCGTGTGTTATTTGTGTATTCGTGTGGCAAGCTGGAGTGAGTGGGGGAGAGGAGGAGGGAGGTGGGGGAAATTTTTTTTACCATTCGAAAGACGACCATTTTCTCTCGAAATACCATTCCTTGTTTATATTCATTCTTCGTCACTGTCTCCTTCTTACCGTCTATAACCTTTTGTCACTGCAGGAGCACTGCTGGTCACGGCCTCTGGACGCGCTCACTTGCGTCCTGTCGCTGCGTCTCGTGTGTGTGTGTGTGTGTGTGTGTGTGTGTGTGTGTGTGTGGTTCATTCCCCTCTGTTCCTAGTGTTCAGGGGTTCCACCACACACATATGGACAGAGGGACCAGAATGAACTGGCCTAGGACGTCCCCTCGTTGCTCCAGCCCCACCTCTCTTTCTCTCCCTCCCTCCCTCTCTGTGACAGTGGACCAGGGATAAGGTCTCCCTCCACACCCCTCCACCCTCACCTCACACGTGCAGGTAACCTGTGATTTCCACCTTTTCAAGTCTAGGTAATCATCACCTGGGTCTGAGAAGCTGGTGTATCAATTTTGAGTCTTCAGTGACGAGAGAGTTTCCCTCCAGACACCACAGGGACAAGGTGTTTATGTGAGAGTATGGGTGAAGGGCGCCTATTTAAGGGGGTAGGTGGAGGCCAGTATAGAGCGTACAGTGGGTACAATACATCATGGGTGAAGGGTACATGGCTAAGGGGGTAGGTGGAGGCCAGTATAGAGCGTACAGTGGGTACAATACATCATGGGTGAAGGGTACATGGCTAGGGGGTAGGTGGAGGCCAGTATAGAGCGTACAGTGGGTACAATACATCATGGGTGAAGGGTACATGGCTAGGGGGTAGGTGGAGGCCAGTATAGAGCGTACAGTGGGTACAATACATCATGGGTGAAGGGTACATGGCTAGGGGGTAGGTGGAGGCCAGTATAGAGCGTACAGTGGGTACAATACATCATGGGTGAAGGGTACATGGCTAGGGGGTAGGTGGAGGCCAGTATAGAGCGTACAGTGGGTACAATACATCATGGGTGAAGGGTACATGGCTAGGGGGTAGGTGGAGGCCAGTATAGAGCGTACAGTGGGTACAATACATCAACAGAGGAGGGTGACAAGTGGGGCCCAAGTGGGGCCCAGGGACCCAGAGGGTCCCCCCCCTTCCGTCAGGTGGGGGGGGAGGTGTAAGATACATCAGTACATAATATATAGTTACAGCACTGTGAGTGATACATCACAGCTAAAAAAAAAAATAGTAATATAGCAATATAGATAACAATATTTGTGTAATGCATAAGTATTACAGTTACGTCAAACGAATACAGAAGTACAGAAGATCTTGTTATTACATATACACTGAGGTGTGTTATGTTCGAAACGTGACACTGTAACGTACAGTCGTTAACACTGCTGTATGGAAGGTCAAAGATACAGTACATGTTGGGTTACAGTTACAGAATACACTGACGCTGGGCATGTCGTTAACACTGACAGTAATACAGAGACTTTGGGCCACTCGCAAATACAGTGTCCCAGTGGATGCTTATTATCGTCCCTCTATAAACACACACACACACACACACACACACACACACACACACACACACACACACACACACACACACACATCCCTCCCACTCTTATCACCCCTCATTCCTCCTCTCTGATCATAATCACCCCCTCTCCCCAACCCACTTCCAGTCTTTCCTCCCTCCCCCCCACAACCCCTTTCCCACAGTCTTCTTCCCAAACCTCTCTCTCTCTCTCTCTCTCTCTCTCTCTCTCTCTCTCTCTCTCTCTCTCTCTCTCTCTCTCTCTCTCTCTCTCTCTCTCTCTCTCTCTCTCTCTCTCCCTTACTCTCCCCACCTCTCACCTCACCACACCACCCTCTCCTCCCCATCAAACACCCCATTCATCGCTTAACCCGCCTGCCACCCTGTCCTCCTCTTCTCCCCACCCTCCCTCACACCTCTCCTCCCCACAGAGGCCACTCCGCCTCCCCCTCTCCCCTCACCTCCCCTCACCTCCCCTCCACGCCAGTCCTCCATGGACCGTCAACAGCCCAATCGCTAATGTCTGCGTTTTGTTCAATTAACTTCTGACCCCGGGCGCTTTATGGGCATTTTTGCCTCCCCGGGGTGTATACCCTGGGAGGGCGTGGGTGGAGGTGGGGGGGCGGCGGGCGAGAGGAGGAGGAGGAGGGGTGGTGATGATGAGGGAGCGGAGGGGAAAGGGAGAGGGTGGAGGTGGGAAGGGAGAGAGAGAGAGAGAGAGAGAGAGAGAGAGAGAGAGAGAGAGAGAGAGAGAGAGACGCGATGAGTGGGGGTGGGGAGATAAGGTGAGGTGAGGTGAGGAGTGAGGAGATACGAGACAAGGGGAGTGTGAGGGAGAGAGATGGAGACCCGACCACCAAAAGTGTGAGTGAGAGTCGCTGGAGATGGTGGCAAGACTGGAATGAGACAGCCACAGAAATATAAGGCGTCCATATATTATTATTATTATTATTATTATTATTATTATTATTATTATTATTATTATTATCATCATTATTGTTGTTGTTGTTGTTTTTATTATTATCATTATTATGAATCCTGCATCCCATATATATATATATATATATATATATATATATATATATATATAATAAGACAGAAACCTGTAAACACAAAAAAAAAGTTAGATAAATAATCCAGTAAAGGCAAGACAAAAACCGAAGCTGTGTTAATAACATACAAATAGGAACAAAAGAAAACAGAAGAAAAAATAAGAGAGCATCAGAGAAAATGGGAAATGGGAGATTAGATTGATCAGCGTAGAGTGATTAACGCCTGAAAGCCATTGAGGCTGTTGGGGGGAGTGAAGAGGGCAGGGGGAAGTGGGTTTATCTAGATGGAGGCCATCAGGGTGGATGGAGAGAAATCCATTAAGCATAGCTGGAGGGAAGTATGTCGAAGGCATTTCGACGGGGAGGGAGGGAGAGGGTGTGTGTAGAGATGGGAGTATAATTCGTGATGGGTAACAGCGGGCAGAGAGTAATGCGGTAATATGGGTAACATTGGAAGGGGAGAGGGAATGGGGGAGGAGGTAGGGTTGGGAAGAGGCTGTGGTGGTCTGTTGGGGAGGGAGGGTCAGGAGGTTTGGGTGGTGATGGGAGGGTAGAGGAAGGGTGATGGGGGAGGAGTTAGGGGGAAGGGGAGTTAACCATTAGTGAGGTTAATCAGTACTTGTGAGGCAGCGTAACTATGGACATCAAGGCCTAATGGAGGGGAGGGGAGGGTAGTGGCCAGGGGAGGAGATGGGGATGGGTGGTGATGTAGGGGAAGGGAGAGAGAGGGAGGGGGAAAGTGGCTGGGGAGATGATGAGGGGAAGGGTGAGTAGTGAGGGGAGGATAGATGATGAGGTGGGGAGATAGATAGGAAGAGGATGAGGTCTGGGGAGATGATAGGGAGAGATGGCTCCAGGGGGTGAGTCGGGAGGGTAATGGCAGACCTTCAAAGGGTGGGAGAGAGGGAGATGGGAGGGAGAGACAAGGAGGGAGATGGTCAGGTGAAGTGGGAGTAAATGCGAGGTACCGTCGTGCTTCAAGGGTCGTACCGTCGTGCCTCAAGGGTCGTACCGTCTTGATCAAGGATCGTACCGTCGTGCTTCAAGGGTCGTGACGTCGTGCTTCAAGGGTCGTGCCGTCGTGCCTCAAGGGTCGTACCGTCGTGCTTCAAGGGTCGTGACGTCGTGCCTCAAGGGTCGTACCGTCGTGATCAAGGGTCGCACCGTCTTGATCAAGGGTCGTACCGTCGTGCTTCAAGGGTCGTGCCGTCGTGCTTCAAGGGTCGCACCGTCGTGCTTCAAGGGTCGTACCGTCGTGCTCAAAGGGTCGTACACTCCTACCCAAAGCATATATTTTTTTCCCTTGCCATCAAAGAGGTTAATCACTTGTTATAACAACTTTATCAGGGGGAAAAAAATAGTTATTGATAAAAAAGCGATAATTAATAGTAAAATGTTTAATGACTTAATCGCAAATTATTTTACGTATTTTTAAAGTAATTTTTTTTTTCTTTTTCGTCCCCACTGATTGAAAAAAATTCAGTCGTTCCATTGTGTACAATTACTTTGTTAAGTACACCTGCCTAACTTTATTTTTGAGTTGCCTGACTTTATTTTTTGAGTTGATCACGTGTGATAGAAAATGTGAGACGGGTGGGGTGGTTGAGGGGGGGGGGGTGGCAGTAAGGGTCGTTCATGTTCGTGGTTCATGTTTAAGACATGTTGCAAACAGCTTGTCTCTCTCTCTCTCTCTCTCTCTCTCTCTCTCTCTCTCTCTCTCTCTCTCTCTCTCTCTCTCTCTCTCACACACACACACACACACACACACACACACACACAACCACAACCACCATCTGTGGCTGTGTGACCATCACCTAACAACCACAACCATCCCCTTTTACAACCACGACCTCTCACCACGACCCGAAGCAGCAGTGACCCCGCAATTACCACAACCACCCACACTTCTCGACCAGAAGGACCCACTACCACAACTACCACCATCTCGGCCACCTCAATAGAACACGTATCTAGTGGGCAAATGTTTATTGTCTGTGGTTGTACAGTAGACGAAGCATTTCTAAACAACCCGTCACTGACAGGAGCAAGCCCGAACAACACACACACACACACACACACACACACACACACACACACACACACACACACTGACAGTGTTGTAAACGTCTGTAAATAGACTTTGAAATTAGCATTAATGTGTTGCATCTGTGTGTCGCATCATGCCAGCATGCCTTCTGTTCCCCATTATTCTTCGCTGCTGCACAGTAACCACGTCTGTTCTGCACGGGTGTGCGAGGCTCGTATATTGCTCTGTTGCAAGTCATTATGTTCCTCTGTTGCAAGTCTTATGTTGCTCTGTTGGAAGCATTATGTTCCTCTGTTGCAAGTCTTATGTTGCTCTGTTGCAAGCCTTATGTTGCTCTGTTGCAAGTCTTATGTTGCTCTGTTGCAAGTCTTATGTTGCTCTGTTGCAAGCCTTATGTTGCTCTGTTGCAAGTCGTATGTTGCTCTGTTGCAAGTCTTATGTTGCTCTGTTGCAAGCCTTATGTTGCTCTGTTGCAAGTCTTATGTTGCTCTGTTGCAAGTCTTATGTTGCTCTGTTGCAAGCCTTATGTTGCTCTGTTGCAAGCCTTATGTTGCTCTGTTGGAAGCCTTATGTTGCTCTGTTGCAAGCCTTATGTTGCTCTGTTGCAAGCCTTATGTTGCTCTGTTGCAAGCCTTATGTTGCTCTGTTGCAAGTCTTATGTTGCTCTGTTGCAAGCCTTATGTTGCTCTGTTGCAAGTCTTATGTTGCTCTGTTGCAAGTCTTATGTTGCTCTGTTGCAAGTCGTATGTTGCTCTGTTGGAAGCCTTATATTGTTCTGTTGGAAGCCTTATATTGCTCTGTTGCAAGTCTTATGTTGCTCTGTTGCAAGTCTTATGTTGCTCTGTTGCAAGTCTTATGTTGCTCTGTTGCAAGTCTTATGTTGCTCTGTTGCAAGTCTTATGTTGCTCTGTTGCAAGTCGTATGTTGCTCTGTTGCAAGTCTTATGTTGCTCTGTTGCAAGTCTTATGTTGCTCTGTTGCAAGTCGTATGTTGCTCTGTTGGAAGCCTTATATTGTTCTGTTGGAAGCCTTATATTGCTCTGTTGCAAGTCTTATGTTGCTCTGTTGCAAGTCTTATGTTGCTCTGTTGCAAGTCTTATGTTGCTCTGTTGCAAGTCTTATGTTGCTCTGTTGCAAGCCTTATGTTGCTCTGTTGCAAGCCTTATGTTGCTCTGTTGCAAGTCTTATGTTGCTCTGTTGCAAGTCTTATGTTGCTCTGTTGCAAGCCTTATGTTGCTCTGTTGCAAGTCTTATGTTGCTCTGTTGCAAGCCTTATGTTGCTCTGTTGCAAGTCTTATGTTGCTCTGTTGCAAGCCTTATGTTGCTCTGTTGCAAGTCTTATATTGCTCTGTTGCAAGTCTTATGTTGCTCTGTTGCAAGTCTTATGTTGCTCTGTTGCAAGTCTTATGTTGCTCTGTTGCAAGTCTTATGTTGCTCTGTTGCAAGCCTTATGTTGCTCTGTTGCAAGTCTTATGTTGCTCTGTTGCAAGTCTTATGTTGCTCTGTTGCAAGCCTTATGTTGCTCTGTTGCAAGTCTTATGTTGCTCTGTTGCAAGCCTTATGTTGCTCTGTTGCAAGTCTTATGTTGCTCTGTTGCAAGTCTATGTTGCTCTGTTGCAAGCTATGTTGCTCTGTTGCAAGTCTTATGTTGCTCTGTTTGCAAGTCTTATGTTGCTCTGTTGCAAGTCTTATGTTGCTCTGTTGCAAGCCTTATGTTGCTCTGTTGCAAGTCTTATGTTGCTCTGTTGCAAGTCTTATGTTGCTCTGTTGCAAGTCTTATGTTGCTCTGTTGCAAGCCTTATGTTGCTCTGTTGCAAGTCTTATGTTGCTCTGTTGCAAGCCTTATGTTGCTCTGTTGCAAGTCTTATGTTGCTCTGTTGCAAGCGTATGTTGCTCTGTTGCAAGTCTTATGTTGCTCTGTTGGAAGCATTATATGGCTCTGTTGCAAGTCTTATGTTGCTCTGTTGCAAGTCGTATGTTGCTCTGTTGCAAGTCGTATGTTGCTCTGTTGCAAGCCTTATGTTGCTCTGTTGCAAGTCTTATGTTCTCTGTTGGAAGCATTATATGGCTCTGTTGCAAGTCTTATATTGCTCTGTTGCAAGCCTTATGTTGCTCTGTTGCAAGCCTTATGTTGCTCTGTTGCAAGCCTTATATTGTTCTGTTGCAAGCCTTATGTTGCTCTGTTGCAAGCCTTATGTTGCTCTGTTGCAAGCCTTATATTGTTCTGTTGCAAGCCTTATGTTGCTCTGTTGCAAGCCTTATGTTGCTCTGTTGCAAGCCTTATGTTGCTCTGTTGCAAGCCTTATATTGTTCTGTTGCAAGCCTTATGTTGCTCTGTTGCAAGTCTTATATTGCTCTGTTGCAAGCCTTATGTTGCTCTGTTGCAAGCCTTATGTTGCTCTGTTGCAAGTCTTATATTGCTCTGTTGGAAGCATTATATTGCTCTGTTGCAAGCCTTATATTGCTCTGTTGCAAGCCTTATGTTGCTCTGTTGCAAGCCTTATATTGCTCTGTTGCAAGCCTTATGTTGCTCTGTTGCAAGTCTTATATTGCTCTGTTGGAAGCATTATATTGCTCTGTTGCAAGCCTTATATTGCTCTGTTGCAAGCCTTATGTTGCTCTGTTGCAAGCCTTATGTTGCTCTGTTGCAAGCCTTATGTTGCTCTGTTGCAAGTCTTATATTGCTCTGTTGGAAGCCTTATGTTGCTCTGTTGCAAGCCTTATATTGTTCTGTTGCAAGCCTTATGTTGCTCTGTTGCAAGCCTTATATTGTTCTGTTGCAAGCCTTATGTTGCTCTGTTGCAAGCCTTATGTTGCTCTGTTGCAAGCCTTATGTTGCTCTGTTGCAAGCCTTATATTGTTCTGTTGCAAGCCTTATGTTGCTCTGTTGCAAGCCTTATGTTGCTCTGTTGCAAGCCTTATATTGTTCTGTTGCAAGCCTTATGTTGCTCTGTTGCAAGCCTTATGTTGCTCTGTTGCAAGTCTTATGTTGCTCTGTTGCAAGCCTTATATTGTTCTGTTGCAAGCCTTATGTTGCTCTGTTGCAAGCCTTATATTGCTCTGTTGCAAGCCTTATGTTGCTCTGTTGCAAGCCTTATGTTGCTCTGTTGCAAGTCTTATATTGCTCTGTTGGAAGCATTATATTGCTCTGTTGCAAGCCTTATATTGCTCTGTTGCAAGCCTTATGTTGCTCTGTTGCAAGTCTTATATTGCTCTGTTGGAAGCATTATATTGCTCTGTTGCAAGCCTGATATTGCTCTATTGCAAGCCTTATATATTATTCGGTTTATATTATATTGCGCTGTTAGAAGCATTATATTGCTTTGTTGCATCTTATATTATTCTGTTGCAAGTCTTAAATTGCTGTGTTGCAAGCCTCATATTGCTGTGTTGCAAGCCTCATATTGCTGTGTTGCAAGCCTTAAATTATATTGCTCTGTTAGAAGTCTTATAGCGATCCGTTGCAAGCTTATGTTATATTGCTTTGTTGCAAGCCTTATCATATATTGCTATTTTGCATGCCTTATATGATATTGCTCTGTTGAAAGCCTTATATGATATTGCTCTATGGCAAGCCTTATATTATACTGCTCTGCTGCAAGCCTTATATTATACTGCTCTGCTGCAAGCTTTATATTGCTCTGTTGAAAGCCTTATATTATATTGCTCTGTTGAAAGCTGTATGATATATTGCTCTTGGAAGCCTTATATTGTTCTACTGCGAGCCTTATATTTTTCTCTGTTGCGAGCCTATATTATATTTGTCTGTTGTGAGCCTTATATTATATTTGTCTGTTGTGAGCCTTATATTATATTTGTCTGTTGTGAGCCTTATATTATATCTGTCTGTTGTGAGCCTTATATTATATTTGTCTGTTGTGAGCCTTATATTATATTTGTCTGTTGCGAGCCTTATATTTTCTTCCTCCTCCCACCCCGGACGTCAAGTTATGACTCTGTCATCAAGCTCTTAACGCCAAACATCCCTCACATAACTTCCCTTTTTTTTTTTTCTATGTATATCAGATCTTACCATGCACGACGGGGCGTCTCTCTCTCTCTCTCTCTCTCTCTCTCTCTCTCTCTCTCTCTCTCTCTCTCTCTCTCTCTCTCTCTCTCTCTCTCTCTCTCTCTCTCTCACCTGAAGATCACATCTCAATCCCTCTTCTCCATATATAGATAGACTCCCCATACGCAGGGGGATGGGGGAGTGTGTGTGTGTGTGTGGACTCACACCCACAGAAGCGATTGCGCCCATCTCACGATCGCCTCCTCATTCATAAACAACCCCTCCCCCCTCCGGTCCCTCATTAATGGGGCGATGAATGCCTCCCTCCCCCCACACACACACACTCATAAATATAGCCAGCGTTCAGCTCCCTCACTCATGTACATACCCTACACACTCCTCCCACCAACTCTTGAGGGAGGCGCTGCCTCACTCACACCTGTGAGGCTGCCTCATCATATACATATAGACGGTACATACGCCCTACGCCTAGGCCCCCCTGTGCGCCAGTGGCTACCGCTCTGGCGGCCATGGCGTACCTGAACGGAGCGCTCCGTCTACGCAATTTTTACGCCACGGCAGACGCCGCCCCTCGTTCAACGGGGGCGACCCCAGGGACGGCGTCGCCGTTCATGCGTTGCCAGGCCGACGCGCACATTTCCCCCTCCCCCTCCCCTCCCCCTTGCAGCCACGCCCACCCATAAATAACCACGCCCACTTTAATAAGGTGTCGCGACCTTTCATACGCGACTTAAGGGTAGGCTTGGAGGGGGGGGGGGAGGAAGAAGAGGGAGGAGGAAGAGGAGGAGGAGGAAGAGGGAAGAGGAGGAGGAGGAGGAGGGAGGCGTGCTGCCGCCCTCATAAGAGGCCACCACGCCCCCCCCCTGTCCACCTCACCTCACCCTCGGCCTCCCCTCCCTCACCCACCTTCGCCATCTTGTGTCGCCAACAAGGAGACGTGTAAGACTTGCCCAGAGAGTTTATGTATTCTCCCCTCCTCCTCCCTCCCTCACCCTCCCTCCTTCCCTCCCTCCCTCCACCCCTCCCTCCCTCCACCGCCCCGCCGTCCCTCTTCTCCCCGCTCCTCCGCCCCGCGCCCCCTTCTCCTCCTCCTGGAAGGGAGGTGGGGAGGAGGAGAGGGTGAGTGGTGGTGGGGAGTTTAAAGTCGTCTGAAGTCTTATGATTTACTGACGCATTTTAAAAAGTTTATTTTACGGGCCAAAGGGTAATTTAGGCTATTGAGGGGGGAGGATTGTGGGGAGGTAAGGGGAGGTGGTTAAGGATGGGGAGAGGCCAGATGAGGAAGGGGTTGTGATGGGGAGGTGATGGGAAGGTGAGGGCCTTCTGTATAGTGATGGGGAGTATGTTTACATAAGTGGGCGTGGTTGGTCATCAGTGGGCGTGGCTGGTCATCAGTGGGCGTGGCTGTGTGATGTTTAATGAGCGTGGTTGGGCATCAGTGGGCGTGGCTGGTGTGTGAATGGGCGTGGTTATGTCATGTAAATGAGCGTGGTTGGGCATCACTGGGCGTGGCGAGTGTATGTGTGGGCGTGGCCGTGTATGAATGGGTGTGGCTGGTCACCAGTGGGCGTGACCGTGTATGAGTGGATGTGGCTGGTCACCAGTGGGCGTGGCTTTGCATGAGTGGGCGTGGTCGGCTACCGCGAAGCAGAAACAGCATTGGTTAAAGAAACAGGAGGTAAACACAGTGGGGGAACTAGGCAAGGACAGCTTCGTCAGTGGTGGGCCAAGCAGCAGCTGTAGGCGTGACAGCAACAGTTACAACAGCTGTAGATACAACAACAGCAGCAACAGTTACAATAGCTGTAGATACAACAGCAGCAGCAACAGTTACAATAGCTGTAGATACAACAGCAGCAGCAACAGTTACAACAGCTGTAGATACAACAGCAGCAGCAACAGTTACAACAGCTGTAGATACAACTAGCAGCAACAGGTACAACAGCTGTAGATACAACAGCAGCAGCAACAGTTACAACAGCTGTAGATACAACAGCAGCAGCAACAGGTACAACAGCTGTGTACGTCACAACAGTAACATCTGCAACAGCTGCCACAACCGCTGTAGACGTTTAACAGCTGGAGTTACAGGTACACAAAGCCATTTGGGATGAGCATGTCTTTGGGTCAATAATGCTCACCAGTGTCATAATACCTGGGGTCAATAAGGCTCACCAGTGTCATAATACCTGGGGTCAATAAGGCTCACGTGTCATAATACCTGGGGTCAATAAGGCTCACATGTCATAATACCTGGGGTCAATAATGCTCACCAGTGTCATAATACCTGGGGTCAATAAGGCTCACCAGTGTCATAATACCTGGGGTCAATAAGGCTCACCAGTGTCATAATACCTGGGGTCAATAAGGCTCACCAGTGTCATAATACCTGGGGTCAATAATGCTCACCAGTGTCATAATACCTGGGGTCAATAATGCTCACCAGTGTCATAATACCTGGGTCAATAAGGCTCACCAGTGTCATAATACCTGGGGTCAATAAGTCTCACATGTCATAATACCTGGGGTCAGTAAGGCTCACGTGTCATAATACCTGGGGTCAATAAGGCTCACCAGTGTCATAATACCTGGGGTCAATAAGGCTCACGTGTCATAATACCTGGGGTCAATAAGGCTCACCAGTGTCATAATACCTGGGGTCAATAAGGCTCACGTGTCATAATACCTGGGGTCAATAAGGCTCACATGTCATAATACCTGGGGTCAGTAAGGCTCACATGTCATAATACCTGGGGTCAATAAGGCTCACATGTCATAATACCTGGGGTCAGTAAGGCTCACGTGTCATAATACCTGGGGTCAATAAGGCTCACATGTCATAATACCTGGGGTCAGTAAGGCTCACGTGTCATAATACCTGGGGTCAATAAGGCTCACATGTCATAATACCTGGGGTCAATAAGGCTCACCAGTGTCATAATACCTGGGTCAATAAGGCTCACGTGTCATAATACCTGGGGTCAATAAGGCTCACGTGTCATAATACCTGGGGTCAATAAGGCTCACCAGTGTCATAATACCTGGGGTCAATAAGGCTCACAGTGTCATAATACCTGGGGTCAATAAGGCTCACATGTCATAATACCTGGGGTCAATAAGGCTCACGTGTCATAATACCTGGGGTCAATAAGGCTCACATGTCATAATACCTGGGGTCAATAAGGCTCACATGTCATAATACCTGGGGTCAATAAGGCTCACGTGTCATAATACCTGGGGTCAATAAGGCTCACCTGTGTCATAATACCTGGGGTCAATAAGGCTCACATGTCATAATACCTGGGGTCAATAAGGCTCACCTGTGTCATAATACCTGGGGTCAATAAGGCTCACATGTCATAATACCTGGGTCAATAAGGCTCACGATGTCATAATACCTGGGGTCAATAAGGCTCACCAGTGTCATAATACCTGGGGTCAGTAAGGCTCACAGTGTCATAATACCTGGGGTCAATAAGGCTCACCAGTGTCATAATACCTGGGGTCAATAAGGCTCACCAGTGTCATAATACCTGGGGTCAATAAGGCTCACATGTCATAATACCTGGGGTCAATAAGGCTCACCAGTGTCATAATACCTGGGTCAATAAGGCTCACGTGTCATAATACCTGGGGTCAATAAGGCTCACGTGTCATAATACCTGGGGTCAGTAAGGCTCACGTGTCATAATACCTGGGGTCAATAAGGCTCACCAGTGTCATAATACCTGGGGTCAATAAGGCTCACATGTCATAATACCTGGGGTCAGTAAGGCTCACGTGTCATAATACCTGGGGTCAATAAGGCTCACATGTCATAATACCTGGGGTCAGTAAGGCTCACGTGTCATAATACCTGGGGTCAATAAGGCTCACCAGTGTCATAATACCTGGGTCAATAAGGCTCACCAGTGTCATAATACCTGGGGTCAATAAGGCTCACATGTCATAATACCTGGGGTCAATAAGGCTCACCAGTGTCATAATACCTGGGGTCAATAAGGCTCACCAGTGTCATAATACCTGGGGTCAATAAGGCTCACATGTCATAATACCTGGGGTCAATAAGGCTCACCAGTGTCATAATACCTGGGGCCAATAAGGCTCACCAGTGTCATAATACCTGGGGTCAATAAGGCTCACGTATCATAATACTTACCTTGGAATTTCGACAAGTCACGCTGACCAGAGGGATCAAATCGTAAACCCCTCCCTCCCCCTCCCTCCCTCCCTCCCTCCCCCCCCCCCCTCCCTTCCCCCTCCCTCCCCTTGTTAGACCCCTAACGACCCAAGGGGCGGGCCCTACCACCTTCCCGATCGCAGGAGATAAAAAAAGGGTCTTTTACTTTTGGAGGGTAACAGGGAGGGGGGGGGGGTGTGGAGGGGAGGGGGGTGGGGGGGGAAAGGGGGGGAGGGGGGTTGGGGAGGGGGTTAAGGGGGGGGGGGGGTTGGGGGTTTCTAGGACCATTTTGTAGGTTGTACCCCGGGGATAAGGAAGGGAACACGACATCTACGGACCCAAGGTGTGTCTCTCCTCCCCGGTTGAAGTGGGAAGAGAAGAAGAGATTTTGAGCACGACGGTACGACCGCGGCCTGGGTCGACCGTCGTTGATCAAGGGCGTACCGTCGTTGAAAAGGGGTCGTACCGTTCCTGATAAAGGGGTCGTACCGTCTTTGATCAAGGGTCGTACCGTTTGCTGATAAAAAAGGGGGGCCCCCTTTACCGTCCCGGATAAAGGGTCACCGTCGCCAAATCAAGGGTCGTACCGTGTGATAAAGGGGTCCCCGTCGTTGATCAAGGGTCGACCGTCGTTGAAAAGGGGGTCGTACCTTTGCTGATAAAGGGGTCGTCCCGTCGCTGATAAAGGGGTCGACCTTTTGTTAAGGTCACCGCCCGTTGATAAAGGGGTCGTACCGTCTTATCAAGGTCGTACCGCCTGATAAAGGTCTACCTCGGATCAAGGGTCGTACCGGCTGACCAAGGTCTACCTCGTGATCAAGGTCGTACCGTCGTTGATAAGGGGTCGTCCCGTCGTATAAAGGGGTCGTACCGTTTGATAAAGGGTCGTACCGTCGTTGATAAAAGGGTCGACCGTCGTTGATAAAGGGCGAACCGCCCTTATCAAGGTCGTACCGTCCTGTTTCAAGGGTCGTAATCCCTAATTAACGACTTGATTAGTATTTACTGATTATTTAATTACCTAAGGGGCCCCCCTGGGGGGGGGCTACGTTAGGGGGGGGATGGTTCGTTTTCTGTATGGGGGTAAGGTAAACGAAGTGTTTATTTTATCTGGGGGTTGTGGTTTTCTCTGGAGGGTTGTGGTTTTTCTCTGGAGGGTTGTGGTTTTCCCTGGAGGGTTTGGTTTTTTTATTTTTTTCCTGGAGGGTTTGGTTTTCTCGGGAAAGGGGGGTTTGGGTTTTTCTCTGGAGGGTTGTGGTTTTCTCTGGAGGGTTGTGGTTTTCTCTGGAGGGTTGTGGTTTTCTCTGGAGGGTTGTGGTTTTCTCTGGAGGGTTGTGGTTTTCTCTGGAGGGTTGTGGTTTTCTCTGGGGGGTTTGTGGTTTTTTCCCCTTTTTGGGGGGTTTGGGGTTTTTCCCTTTTTGGGGTTTTTTTTCTCTGGGGGTTTTTTGGGGTTGGTTTTCCGGGAGGGTTGTGGGTTTTCCCCTGAGGGTTGGGTTTTCTCTGGAGGGGGTTTATTTTTTTTCGGGGGGTTGTTTTTCATTGGGTTATCATTGTATGGTACCATCGGGAGAGGCCATTTTTTTTTAGTGGAGAAAAAATGGCTAAAGCCATTTTTTTGAGTGGTCATTTCTGATTCGCAAGTCACTATTAAGGCCATTTTTAAGATCATTGTTGGGGTCAGTCTCCATTACTTTTATAAACCCAAAATTACCCTTTTTTTTTAGGGGCCCCCTTTGGGGTTAATTCCCCAAAGGGCCCAAATTTTTTGAAAAAAAAAAAAAAAAAAAAATATTTTTTTTGTAAGGTACGAAAACCTTTTTTTTTTTTTTTTCCTTTTAATCTTCATTTGGGAGTAGCGTGGTGAAGGCCATTTTTTTTCCCCCCTCCATACCCACCAGCCTTTTAGTAGTCGGATCGTCCAATTAAAATTGCGGGGGGGGGGGGGGGGGGAGGGGGGGAAGGCCCGTAATAGGTTGTAGACCACCAGGGTTAGTAAACCCCCTCCACCTCCCCCCCCCCCCCCCCCCCCCCCCCCCCCCCCCCCCCCCCCCCCCCCCCCCCCCCCCCCCCCCCCCCCCCCCCCCCCCCCCCCCCCCCCCCCCCCCCCCCCCCCCCCCCCCCCCCCCCCCCCCCCCCCCCCCCCCCCTCCACCTCCCCTCCCCTCCACCTCCCCTCCCTTCCCTCTCCCCCCCTCCCTTCCCCCCTCCCCTCCCGTCCCCACCCAAAATTAAACGAAGAACCATTAAAATTTGAGTGTGATTCATTTTCGTCAGTCGATGTCCGATGTAAAAATATTTACACACCGTCTGTAAGAAAAAAAAAAAAAAAAATTGTTTACACGTCGTCAGTCTGTAGAAAATATTGTTTACACTGGTCGTTGGTAAACAGACGTGGGGTTGTTCGTGTTTTCCCTGTTTTGTGTATATGTAGTGTGTTGTGTGTCTGTCTGAAATGTATGGGTGTGTAGAAATGTTGTGCTGTATGTATGTGTGTTTGTGTGTATGTGGGTGTGTGTCTGTGGTAGGTGTGGTCGTATTTATGGGTGTCTGTTGTATGTGTGTGTGTGTGTGTGTGTGTGTGTGTGTTAAGGGTAATTTTTGTCTGTCGGCCTTTTTAAAAAAATAATGAATGGCCACGGCCATTTTATTATTAATATTATTATTATTATTATTATTATTTTTTCCTAGCGCTGTGAGCTAATGATACAGCAGATCTGGCGACTACAGGAAATGATTTATTTATTTTTTATTTATTGTTGCGTTTGTAAATGACATTGCGCCCTCTCTCTCTCTCTCTCTCTCTCTCTCTCACTCGCTCCTCTCACATCCTCTAAAATCTTCTCTCTCTCTCTCTCTCTCTCTCTCTCTCGAACCCCATGGCAAGCTGGACCTCCGTTCCAGCCCACCCCTGCCGGCCCCCGACCAGCCCACCTTTGGCATACCTACCCCTACCAGCCCACCCCTGCCGGCCCGTCCAGCCCACCACTCCCTTTCAGTCACACCAGCCCACCCCTGCCATCGCCATTCCTGCCCACCATGGCAATCCTGACCAGCCCACCTCCCCCTCCCAAACCCCCAAACCCAAAGCCCCCCCCGGGCCAACCCCATCCAGCCCACCCCTACCAAACCCCCCCATTCCACCCCCTTCCGTCCCGACAACCCACCCCTACTGACCATTTTAAGCCCACTCATAGGGATATATATATTAAATATATATATATATAATAATATATATATATATATATAATATATATATATATATATATATATCCCATGAGTCCAGGGGGAAAGAAACACGAAAAGTTCCCAATTGCACTTTCGTGAATAATCACATCATCAGGGAAAAAAAAAGAAGAAATATAACAGTCAGTTAAATAAAACAACGAAAGACGAAGCTAGACGCCTTTTGGTAAGCATATATATATATATGTATAATAAAATATATAATATATTATAATATATAAATATAAAATAAAAAAAAAATATTTTAAAATAAGGGATGATGGTGGTCGTGTGTTTGATGTCAGGGTGACATGGGTCACAAAGGGGGGGACTCTCCAACCCCGCTTCCCCCCCCTCCCCTTCCCCCCCTCCCTCCCACCTCCCCTTCCAACCCCCCCCCCCCCCCCTCAAAATCCCCCCCAAACCCCCCTCTTTTTTTTTCCTATTTTTTTTATTTTTACGGGAAAAACGAAATTTCTTTAATAATTCTCTCTCTCTCTCTCTCTCTCTCTCTCTCTCTCCTCTCTCTCTCCTCCCTCTCCCTTCATCTCTCTCTCTCTCCTCAACCCCCCTCCCCCCTCCCCCTCCTCTCCCCCTCCCCCCCTCCCCCCTCATTTTCCTCCTTCCCCCCCCCCTTTTTCCCCCCTCCTGCCACAGGGCCCATCCTCGGTTTGTTTATCCTTGTTTTGTTTACCTTGTTGCCTCAGTTGGTTTACTGCCAACTCGTGAGGGTTTGGCGAGGTGGAACACCCCCCCTCCCCCTCCCCTCCTCCCCCTCCTCCCCAATTGTTGGGGGAAGAAGAAGAGGGGGAGGGGAGTTGGGGAGGGTTAACAGGTAGGTAGGTAAGGTAAGGTGAGGGTCATGTTTTCTCGCCCGGGGGTCGATCCCGGGGTCAATCTTCAGCTCCTCCCCCTAAATTGAACCCCTCCCCCCCCTCCCCCCTCCCCATTGACCCCGCTATTACACTCCGTTGGCATCCCCCCCACTAATCCCCCCCCCATCCCCTCCCTCCATCCCTCCCCCCCCTTTTCCTTTTTCCCCCCCCAAAAAAACCCCCCACCGCAAGAGCCCGCTCCACGTGGAGTCATGTTAAGGGGAGGGGAAGGGGAGGGGTGTTCCCCCCTCCCCTCCCTTCCCCTCACCCAGGGCGCCGAGCGCTCCTGGCCCTCCTGATTGGCCGGGGCTCCGCCAATGGCCTCGCGTCCCGTGATCAGAAACCCAATAAAAGACGCGGATAGCGCCCCGCGGTAAAGGGGAGGGGGGAGGGGTGGGGGGGGGGAGGGGGGCCCCCTGATGGGGATAAAATACATCTTTGTTGATGGGATTATATAGAGGCGGAAATGCCGCGAGGGGGCAATAGCGTGGCCGGAGACGACGACCCACCCCTCCCCTCCCCCAACCCCACAGCCCACCCCCCCCCCCCCACCCTGCGGGATTTCCACGGGGCAGTGAGAGTGTGGTTGTGGGAGAGAGCCAGGGAGAGGGAGAGTGAGAGGGAGAGGGAGAGGGTGTGATCTTGTGGCTTGTGTGGCCCGTGTAAAGGGTGAACATTATTGCCAGCGTCCTCTGGTGTGCTGAACGTGTAGCTAAATTCTGGACTAGTACTCACGTTTCCCCCCCCCCCTCCCCGCCCCCCCCCCCCCCCCCCGCCAACACCAGTTTTTCATATCATGACTTTCACTCCTGGGGCCCAAAACCCCACACACACAAAACACACACACACCACTTACACGCACTCTCGCCCCAATACACAACTAAAAAACCCACTCCAAAACCCCGGGGAGGGAGAGAGAGAAATGTGTGGTGTTGGTGTGTGGGGTTGGGGGGGGGGGGGGGGTGTGGAGGAGGAGATCGTGACATTCTGCCGTCTGCAAAAGCACTCCAAAATTAAATAATTACAACTCTCTCTCTCTCTCTCTC
>NC_092230.1:44829593-44834593 GCF_036320965.1 Panulirus ornatus | reverse complement strand
CCAGTCGGAATTAAAAAGTTATTTTGTCATTTTTTTTTCCCTTTCCTTTACTGGCAACATATTGACCAGATCTAGTCAAAGTTTTGTAGCCTCTCGTGTCGCTGTAATTTTTGTACAGGCGGCAAAAATTACTCACACACACACACACACACACACACACACACACACACACACACACGCATATATATATATATATATATATATATATATATATATATATATATATATATATATATATATATATATACTGGGTATGTGTAGTGTTCGTGTAAGAATGGCTTCCGTCACCTAAAGGCTTAATTCATACGCAACAAATTGCCTGACTTTATCTATCTCTTTCTTTCTTTCTTTCTCTTTTTTTTTCTCTCGATTAAATTGCGACTTACGTCCAGGAAATACACAGTTCTTCATTTCTCTGAAGGTTTTAAGGCGATTTGGTCGATCCGTTCAACAGTTTTGAATCTCTCTCTCTCTCTCTCTCTCTCTCTCTCTCTCTCTCTCTCTCTCTCTCTCTCTCTCTCTCTCTCTCTCTCTCTCTCTTTTGCGTAAGGTTTTTGAAATCTATATTTCCGTGTATGTTGGATATACTCTCTCTCTCTCTCTCTCTCTCTCTCTCTCTCTCTCTCTCTCTCTCTCTCTCTCTCTCTCTCTCTCTCTTTTGCGTAAGGTTTTTGAAATCTATATTTCCGTGTATGTTGGATTTACTCTCTCTCTCTCTCTCTCTCTCTCTCTCTCTCTCTCTCTCTCTCTCTCTCTCTCTGTATATATATATATATATATATATATATATATATATATATATATATATATATATATATATATATATAGTACGTGATCGCCGTTTCTTGCGTTAGCAAGGTAGTTCTAGAAACAGACAGAGTAAGGCCGCATCCGTTCACCCTCAGTCTCTAGCTGCCATGTGTAATGCACCGAAACCACAGCTCCCTATCGACTATCCACATCCAGGCCCCATAGACTTTTCCATAGTTTACCTCGGACGCTTCACATGCCCTGGTCTCGTCCATCGACAGCACGTCGACCCCTGTATACCACATCGTTCCAATTCACTCTATCACGTGCACGCCTCTCACCCTCCTGCATGTCCAGGCCCCGATCGCTGAAAATCTTCATCGCTCCATGATTCAACCTCCAATTTGGAGATGGAGGATGGAGGAGGAGGGGGGGGTGACTGTATCAGCGTGCTGGATGGAGGAGGAAGGGAGGAGGGAGGGTGACTGTATCAGCGTGGAGGAGGGAGGAGGGAGGGTGACTGTATCAGCGTGGAGGACCCCCACACATTACTGCGTGTTGGTATCTGGTGTCTGCTGGCTTGGGCGCCCCCTTTGAAATATTTGGACACGTTGGTCTGCCTGCGAGAGACCCCTATGTGTGTGTGTGTTTGTGTGTGTCTCTCTCTCTCTCTCTCTCTCTCTCTCTCTCTCTCTCTCTCTCTCTCTCTCTCTCTCTCTCTCGTCGTGGTCGTCGTCGTCAACACACCACACCACTACCCCGCCCCCCCTGCCGGAGTCGACCACTCGGAGGCCTTCTTATCTATCTGTTTATGTCTGTCTTTTCTCAAACACACACACACACACACACACACACACACACACACACACACACACACACACACACACACACACACACCCTCTTGGGCCTGCCCGCTTCCTCTCTCTCTCTCTCTCTCTCTCTCTCTCTCTCTCTCTCTCTCTCTCTCTCTCTCACACACACTTTTTACTTTTGCAAAATTGTTATCCTTTGAATATACGTATCCAAAGCTTGTTAGTAGGAGTATAGGTGAAAGGGGCATATCTAGTGGGTAGGTGGAGGCCAGTATAGAGCGTACAGTGGGTACAATACATCATGGGTGAAGGGTACATGGCTAGTGGGTAGGTGGAGGCCAGTATAGAGCGTACAGTGGGTACAATACATCATGGGTGAAGGGTACATGGCTAGGGGGTAGGTGGAGGCCAGTATAGAGCGTACAGTGGGTACAATACATCATGGGTGAAGGGTACATGGCTAGGGGGTAGGTGGAGGCCAGTATAGAGCGTACAGTGGGTACAATACATCATGGGTGAAGGGTACATGGCTAGGGGGGTAGGTGGAGGCCAGTATAGAGCGTACAGTGGGTACAATACATCATGGGTGAAGGGTACATGGGTAGGGGGTAGGTGGAGGCCAGTATAGAGCGTACAGTGGGTACAATACATCATGGGTGAAGGGTACATGGCTAGGGGGTAGGTGGAGGCCAGTATAGAGCGTACAGTGGGTACAATACATCATGGGTGAAGGGTACATGGTTAGGGGGTAGGTGGAGGCCAGTATAGAGCGTACAGTGGGTACAATACATCAACATAGGAGGGTGACAGGTCGGGCCCAAGTGGGGCCAAGGGACCAAAGGTTCCCTCCTACCGTCTGGAGGGAGGGAGGGAGGGAGGTGTAGGATACATCAATACATGATACATAGTTACAGAACAGTAAGTGATGCTGACACCAACATAGGCCACATCATCTGTGACATACAAAGCAAAGTTTGAAATACGTCTTACAGATACAGAACACCTTGTTGCCATTACAGTTACAGTGTATATACACAAACAAATTACATATACACTCAGGAGAGAGAAAAAAGAAAACTTTAAGAAGAGAAAATGGTCAATTGAAGCCAAAAGGAAGGAACAGCTGATCACCCTAGACTTGAAGAGAACACAGAGGAAATGGAAAAAGAAGAGACATTGAGACGAAGTACACGCGGAAAGGAATTTCCCCCTCAAAAAAAAAGTTAGGAATGAATCCCAAGGAATCTTTCAAATGCCGGAAAGTATAA
Source organism: Panulirus ornatus (assembly GCF_036320965.1). Taxonomy (NCBI): domain Eukaryota; kingdom Metazoa; phylum Arthropoda; class Malacostraca; order Decapoda; family Palinuridae; genus Panulirus; species Panulirus ornatus. The sequence continues at coordinate 44,831,763 of NC_092230.1, read as the reverse complement.
GATCATAGCTACTGCAGTCGGAGGGTAAGCACACGAACATTGGAAATGATGACACCAAAGACATTGAAGCATTCTTATAAGTTGAATCTTCGAATGCGGTCTTCAGGGATGAAGAAGTAGAAGAAGAAGATGAAGAAGATGAAGAAGATGAAGATGAAGATGAAGAAGAAGAAGATGAAGATGAAGATGAAGAAGAGGAAGATGAAGATGAAGAAGAAGATGAAGAAGAAGAAGATGAAGAAGAAGAAGAAGAAGATGAAGAAGAAGATGAAGAAGAAGAAGATGAAGAAGAAGAAGAAGAAGAAGATGAAGAAGATGAAGAAGATGATGAAGAAGAAGAAGAAGAAGAAGAAGATGAAGAAGAAGAAGAAGATGAAGAAGAAGAAGATGAAGAAGATGAAGAAGAAGAAGAAGAAGAAGATGATGAAGAAGAAGATGAAGAAGAAGAAGAAGAAGAAGAAAGATGGCGTGCATAGCTTCAGTCACAAATTACTTTATTCTTTTATTCTTTTTGGTCATGAGCAGTTGACGAAAGGGTTAAGAGGAACGGGAAATAAAGATCTCGGGCGGGGAAATAAAAGATATCGGGCGGGGAAATAAAGATATCGGGCAGGAGTGATCATAATACTTTGACCAAATTCACCCCTAAGCACTGGGTGTGGGTGGTGTAGGGTCGTTACAAATGGCAACTGGTAATTGCTCTCATCACCACAGTGTCTTGACAACGACAGACAGACGGAGGAGGAGGACCCCACAGTGACTGTACCTGAAGGTGGGGATAGGGTCGTGCGCTCGTCAAAGGGGGCGGGCGTGGACCTACCGCCAGGGGGGATATGGTGGCGTCTCGCCCATACTGCACTGCGCTGCGCTGTCGAGTCTCTCTCTCTCTCTCTCTCTCTCTCTCTCTCTCTCTCTCTCTCTCTCTCTCTCTCTCTCTCTCTCTCTCATAGTCCCAAACAACGCCTTCTCCTCCTCCTCCTCTTCCTCCACCACCACCCACCCACCCACGCCTCCTCACGGGCCACTGCTAATAATAGCCGCCCCCACCCGCCCGAGCCACGCCCACCCGCCCGCGCCACGCCCGCCGCCCACCCACCCACCCACCCACCCAGTAAGGCAAGCAGGTACAGCAGGAGGTGGCCAATATAAGTATTTAGGCCCCTGTTGACCGTGTGCGTCGCTTGCCTCCAGCACGCCCGTCTCTGCCTCCACTGGGAAAATAAACTGAACACCGCCCCTCACTAGCCAGTGGGGGAGGGGTCCTACCAGCCGAGGGGAGGTGGGGGAGAGGAGGGTTATGTAGGGAAGGGGGAGGTAAAGAGGGTGGGGAGGTAAAGAGGGAGGGGGAGGTAAAGAGGGTGGGGGAGGTAAAGAGGGAGGGGGAGGTAAAGAGGGAGGGGGAGATAAAGAGGGAGGGGGAGGTAAAGAGGGTGGAGGAGATAAAGAGGGTGGGGGAGGTAAAGAGGGAGGGGGAGATAAAGAGGGAGGGGGAGGTAAAGAGGGTGGGGGAGGTAAAGAGGGAGGGGGAGATAAAGAGGGAGGGGGAGATAAAGAGGGAGGGGGAGGTAAAGAGGGAGGGGGAGATAAAGAGGGAGGGGGAGGTAAAGAGGGAGGGGGAGATAAAGAGGGAGGGGGGGATAAAGAGGGTGGGGGAGATAAAGAAGGTGGGGGAGGTAAAGAGGGTGGGGAGGCAGCTGGACTCTGTTACGTTCCTCTAGGTTGTTTCCATGCTCTCAAACCCCCTTCCTGCAGCCCCCCCCCCCTTTACCCGACACCCCTGCCCTACACACACCTGCCCTACACCCCTACCCTACACCCATGCCCTACACCCTTGCCCTACCCAGACTTTATCTCCGGCTCATACGTCTGTCACAGCCCAGCTCACACCCCCCGTACCCCATACTGGACCACATCCCTACCACACCCCCATCATCCACCCCTTGCCACACCCCGGCCCAAAACCTCTTACCACACCCCGATCATCCACCCTCCACATCCCTACCACACCCCCATCATCCACCCCTTGCCACACCCCGGCCCAAAACCTCTTACCACACCCCGACCATCCACCCTTTACCACCACACCCTCAACACCCCCCACACACCCCAGGCCCTGGCGGTAAATATATTCACATTTACAGCAGCCTTTCCTTCCCCACCTCCCACTTCC
>NC_092230.1:44812093-44827093 GCF_036320965.1 Panulirus ornatus | reverse complement strand
CAGAAAAGAACTCGCACAATTATGCACTCGCTAAATTGGTGACCCCTTCCCCCCCTGGAGCGAATGAGAGAGGCGGTCGGACACGTTCACACACTTCAAACTGTCACCCATCCATCCTGGATGCGACCCTACCCACCCCTGCTGTCATAACCCACTCTCCCTCCCTTCCCACCCACCTCTCCTACTGCAGACCAGACCCCGCACCTCTCCCTTTCTACCCCTCTTCCTCACAGGTCCAGATACCATGAAACCCTCTACGTGGGATGTCGTAACCCATCCCTCTCTGCACTGTGCAACCAACCACCACGAACTCCAGTGGAGACGTTACGAACCTGGTCTGACCAAACCTCTCTCTCTCTCTCCTCCTCCTCCTCCTCCTCCTCCTCCTCCTCCTCCTCCTCCTCCTCCTTGTCCTCCTCTCCTCCTCCCCCACGAAAAAAAAACCATCTGAGTGTTCATCTCGAAAAAAAAAAGGGGAGGGGAGTTGTTGAACCTTCCCCATTGTTCGCTCCACAAAGCCTTGCCTCTCTCTCACAGGAGCAACCTGACGTTGTGTGATGACATCCCTCGTGGCCAGCACTAGGCACCTGGCCCACTGTAATTACTTCATCGGGCAGCGTGTGTTACCTTCGTAGGTCACACGGGGCCAGGTCTACCGAGTCGAGGTAGACTACAGTGACATTCACCAAACGAGGTCTCTACACACAGTTTTTTGACGTCCTCCAATCAGAATCCTTCAGGAGCTCAGCGTCATGAGCTTTGGTGGCCACGCCAACACCACTGACACTATCGGGGTGGTCGACCCATATTGCCTCACGTGTGTATATATACACGTGGGCATCACTGTAGTCGGTCGGTCACGCAGTCAACTTGCCCCAGACCACAAACGCGCCGCCCTGGCGCCTTGAACACGTCTTGGGCCCAGTAAAAAGGCTCACAGCTCTGCACAGGAGCACACGAGGGGGCTCGCGGGGGCTGGGGGCCCGGCTTCTCCTCCATCCACCGTCAGTCTCGGCCGCAAAGTGACTCTCTCAACCCCTTCTGCTGCCGGCGTACGACGCCCCCCACACGGGACGTTCGTCAGCGACGTCTTCTGTCGCGTTACCACACACACAATCCCAGCTGACCTCCCTCCCTCCCTCCCCTTATTGAAACGAGCAAGATTTGGGCCCCACATTCTGTCGTCCCTCCCATCACCACGCCCCCTCCTCTCCCAACTTGTCGGCAGCCCTGTCACACCTACCATTCCTCTTCCACTTGCCGCCTGTCATCCTGGCCGTTCCCTTCCCACTTGTCCTCCTGTCATCCCTTCCATCCCCTTTCCACTTGAGACGCACGCACACGGATGATGGACAGCACTCCTTCCCTACCCTACCCTCCCTCACCCGTTCCATCAGACCTTCCCTCTCCCACCCCAACCCGCTCCATCAGACCTTCCCTCTCCCTCCCAACCCGCTCCATCAGACCTCCCCTCTCCCTCCCAACCCGTTCCATCAGACCTTCCCTCTTGTTATCTCCCCGTTCTGGCCACCTGTATCCCCTCCATTACTCCATAAAAAAAACCTCTTCATATATTTATCCCTATCTTAGAAATGCCACGTAAATACCTGGGAGCCTCCTTAGAGCTTTGCAGCTGCTGCTGCTGCTCTGTGTGTGTGTGTGTGTGTGTGTGTGTGTGTGTGTGTACACTCGTGAGTTATCTTCATAAATGTCAATACACACTTGTCTTTCTCCGGTTGACTTTACATAACCTTTCTTCTTCTTCTTCTTCTTCTTCTTCTTCTTCTTCTTCTTCTTCTTCTTCTATAGTCTACTTCTTCTTCTTCCTCCTCCTCCTCCTCTTCACTTCCTCTTGTTTTCATTCTTCTTCTTCTTCTTCTTCTTCTTCTTCTTCTTCTTCTTCTTCTTTATAGTCTACTTCTTCTTCTTCTCCTCCTCCTCCTCTTCACTTCCTCTTGTTTTCATTCTTCTTCTTCTTCTTCTTCTTCTTCTTCTTCTTCTTCTTCTTCTATAGTCTACTTCTTCTTCTTCCTCCTCCTCCTCTTTCACTTCCTCTTGTTTTCATTCTTCTTCTTCTTCTTCTTCTTCTTCTTCTTCTTCTTCTTCTTCTTCTTCTTCTGTATTCTACTTCTTCCTTTTTCTTCCTTCTCTTTCCCCTCTTCTTCTACTACTCCTTCGTCCTCATCCTCCTCCTCTTCACTACCTCTTCCTCTTCTTCTTCTTCTGGTGATTTGGAGAAAACGGGTTACAGGATTACCCACATTTTCTCGATCAGGTTTAGAACTTCGCCTTCAACCACAATATAGCAGGAGATCCTGCAGTGGGAGACGGCTAGACCAGGGTCTACCCAGATAGAGCCAGCCAGGCTCGCTGGTCATAACATTCATAATTCTCCCTTCTATTTTTTTTGAGCTACGGTCACCACTTGATGGCCGTACTCGCTCGTAACAAATTATCTGGCAATTTTTTTTCTTTTTTCTTTTTAAAAGAGCGACTGAAATTGGTGCCTCCACACACGCTCGAGCTGGGGCATCAGCTGGGCATAAACATTCGGAATACATGACTGAAATGGGTTTTTTTTCCCCCCGCCAAGGGTTGCTGTTTAGTGTGTGTGTGTGTGTGTGTGTGTGTGTGTGTGTGTGTGTGTTATGAGCACAGACTTACTGTTTCAGTCGCGTTTTTTTTTCCTTTTTTTTGTAGTTTCTCCAAAATTGTGTGAAGTGTCTGGGTGATCAGTGCTACCCGGAGTGGAAGTCACTGCTGGGTTCTGGTCACTGTTGGGTTCTGGTCACTACTGGGTTCTGGTCACTGTTGGGTTCTGGTCACTGCTGGGTTCTGGTCACTGCTGGATTCTGGTCACTGCTGGGTTCTGGTCACTGCTGGGTTCTGGTCACTGTTGGGTTCTGGTCACTGCTGGGTTCTGGTCACTGCTGGGTTCTGGTCACTGCTGGGCTCTGGTCACTGTTGGGTTCTGGTCACTGCTGGGTTCTGGTCACTGCTGGGTTCTGGTCACTGTTGGGTTCTGGTCACTGCTGGGCTCTGGTCACTGCTGGGCTCTGGTCACTGTTAGGTTCTGGTCACTGCTGGGCTCTGGTCACTGCTGGGCTCTGGTCACTGTTGGGTTCTGGTCACTGCTGGGTTCTGGTCACTGCTGGGTTCTGGTCACTACTGGGTTCTCGTCACTCTTGGGTTCTGGTCACTGCTGGGTGCAAATATATATATATATATATATATATATATATATATATATATATATATATATATATATATATATATATATATATATATATATTTTTTTTTTTTTTTTTTTTTTTTTTTTCTTTTCTTACTTGTATTCATGAGCCATGTCCTCCGTCCCACGGTATAAGACGCAGCAAGGTAGTGATTCAAATACAGAGGAATTCATCTTGAATGCGATGGCGCGTCTCACCAGTTCTTTACGGCCCTTCGACACCGCTGCGGTCAGCCAAATACAAAGCAGGTTTGAATTATGCCATTACATATGCAACGCATCTTGTTAGCATTCGAATAGCTGATAGGCTTAATTTGCCTCGGAAACCCGCCCCCACTAACTCGTTGGCTTGAATTTCTCGGAGGGGGAAGAAAAAAAAGAAATAGAATGAATTACTCTAACAGTCCACAGGGTCAGGTTTTCCTAACTCGGTTCACTCGAATTTCTGAGAAGAAAGAAAATGAGTTACACTTACAATCCACAGGGTCAGGGTTTGCTTACTGGTTCATTTGAAATTTCTGTAAAAGAAAAAAAAAAAGAGGAAGGAAAGAAAAGAATTAGGTACACTGACAGTCCACAGGGTCAGGTTTTCCTGATATTCCATTCGTCGCTCTGTATCACGCAAACCGTGTATTGGTTTCGTTATTATTGTCGATCGTCTTATGTATTTTCCCGCTGGTATTTCTGTTCTAGTGTGTTGTGGTCAATTGGTTTTGCATTTCAGATTAAGTCCCTTCTTAACTCCTTTCGCACGAAGGGTATACGACCCTTGAGCACGACGGTGCGACCCCTTGAGCACGACGGTGCGACCCCTTGAGCACGACGGTACGACCCCTTGAGCACGACGGTACGACCCCTTGAGCACGACGGTACGGTAAACCTCTGACCTCACGACCCGTAAGAGACACGACGGAGAAACAGGCCAGTATAGGGTCGTCCCCCTACCTCTCTTCCTTAGGGGTCGTACATACCACCTCCCACGACCACGACCCCCCCTCCTCCTCCTCCCCCCCTCCCCCTTCCCGCTGGTTTCAAGCGAGGCATAATTTACATACAAGCGATGGTGGTTCACAGGGCGCGCGCGCGCGCGTGTGTGTGTGTGTGTGTGTGTGTGTGTGTGTGTGTGTGTGTTGAGCACAGTTTGTCGTTGTCTTGCTCCTGGGAGAACGTTTTTTTTTTTCTGTAGTCCTTAAGGGCGATGAACCCTAATGATTCCCATACGGTGAACGACCCAAGGGGGGAGTCCACGGCATTCTCTCACCTGTGGCCTTGTGCCAGGCGCCCGGTGCCACGACCAATTAACCTCCCACGTCGCCCTTGTCGTGTGTCATGGGTCATGTGTCATGGGTCGTGGGTCATGTGTCATGGGTCATCCGTGACAGCGCCCCATACCTCGCCCCCCACCCCCCCTTACCCCACCACCACCCCCTCCCTCCCTCCCCCAGGTGCTGTACTCTCTCTCTCTCTCTCTCTCTCTCTCTCTCTCTCTCTCTCTCTCTCTCTCTCTCTCTCTCTCTCTCTCTCTCTCTCTATTCCAGTCTCCTCACACACGCACACCCTTCTTCCTCTTCCTCTTTCTCCTCTTCTTCCTCTTCCTCTTCCTCTGTATTTTATTTACCTCCCCTTCGTCTTTCCCCTTTCCTCTCCCACCTCAACAGAGGCGCGAGACTCTCCCCTCCCCTCCCCACCTGAAATCCCTCACCTTCCCCTCGGTAAACCCTGGCAGACAACCTCTCTCTCACTCTCACTCTCACTCTTCCGGTGTCAGGGAACGACTCACCTCATCTGCGCTCCCTCTTCCGCACTCTCCCTACCTCCCTCTCCTCCCCTCTCCCCCTCTCTCTCTCTCTCTCTCTCCCCGGCCCTCGGATGACTCTCGTGCCCGCTCCCCTCTCCTCCGCTGGAGAGGAAGTGTGGAAAATAGAGTGGCCTCCATGTATTACCAGCGCAGAAGGCCCTGGAGGGCAAGGTAGAATGTGGCCTCCAGCGATCCTGTGTCTGGCCCACGGTGGGCCCCCAGCGGTGTGTCGTGCTGGTGTGTTTCGCTCTCTCTCTCTCTCTCTCTCTCTCTCTCTCTCTCTCTCTCTCTCTCTCTCTCTCTCTCTCTCTCTCTCCACCGCTCATGTGTTGGAGATAGCGGTGGGGATGGGCGCTGAGGAGGAGACGATCTAGTGCTGTGATGCGCGCACACACACACACACACACACACACACACACACACACACACACACACACACACACACACACACACACACACACGCACGCACACACACACACACACACAGAGGACGCCAGAAAATCCCCCAGCAAGATCTCAAGGACCAGCACATATCATTCCCTCCCACACCCCACACCCCACACCCCACACTCCACACCCCACACCCCCAATTCTGCCGACAGGAGAAATGGAAAACGGATTCCAACTCTGGCCTGAAGTCCTTTGGTGTGTGTGTGTGTGTGTGTGTGTGTGTGTGTGTGTCTTAGGTTATAAAACTGACTCTCGTATTGGCGTCGCATAATTCACACGTGACCTAAGCTCTCTCTCTCTCTCTCTCTCTCTCTCTCTCTCTCTCTCTCTCTCTCTCTCTCTCTCTCTCTCTCTCTCTCTCTCTCTCTCTCTCTCTCTCTCCATATGTCTTCATACATTTCTTCCCTCCTCTCCCTCTCCTCTCCCTCTCCTCTCCCTCATCGTTTCCATTCCTCTCACTTGGTTCATCTCTCACACAATCCTTTCCCATTTTCCCTCCGCTTGTGAAGTGCCGCGCGCGCCATTTGCCCGCCATTCTTGCCTGGCCCACTTTCCCTCCCTCCCTCCCTTTCCCTCCCTCCCTCCCTCCTTTTCTGCTCTCATCTCATGAATTTCCCCACCCACCCCCTCCCTCCCTCCCGATCTCATTTATTACGCCCTATTATCCTCCCCACTCACTCCCCACCCACTCCCCCAGGTCTTATATTTACAGTCCCTCTTCTATCCTCCCTCCACCTTCCCTCCCTCCCTTCCCTCCCCCCAGGCCAATCCCTCCTACATATTTGTCACTACCCCACACTCTCTCTTCTCAACCCCTTTGTTCCCGTTTTCTATAATATTTTTTTTATCTTCTTTCCATGCAACCTTACCATGTTTATGTCTTTGCGCTCTCTCTCTCTCTCTCTCTCTCTCTCTCTCTCTCTCTCTCTCTCTCTCTCTCTCTCTCTCTGTGCGCCTTTGCTCGGACCTGCCCCATCAGGTGCCTCTCTTTCACTTACTCACTCCCTCTCTCTCTCACTCCCCTCCCCTCGTTCCTGTTTGATGTTCTGTAAACAAAGTGGAGAGAGGGAGAGAGTGAGGGAGTCGAACGAGGGTGAGAGAGAGAGAGAGAGAGAGAGAGAGAGAGAGAGAGAGAGAGAGAGAGAGAGAGAGAGAGAGAGAGACTGTTGGTCCAGGGGGAGGAGGGAAGGACCACCGGACCCCCCCCCCCCCAGCTTCGTTTCCCAGAGCCCCATAGGATATATATATATATATATATATATATATATATATATATATATATATATATATATATATTGCTTGTTGGTTATTTATTGAAGAGGTTGGATCCTTATGCCTCTAGGGGAAAAAAATCCTGTAGGGGGACGATTTATAGGGGGATGGGGTCGTCTCTCTCTCTCTCTCTCTCTCTCTCTCTCTCTCTCTCTCTCTCTCTCTCTCTCTCTCTCTCTCTCTCTCTGGGTGATAACAGCCCCTCCCTCCTCCCCCCCTCCCTTTATCTCTGTCAGTGTTTCGAGTGGCTGGAGGCTGTAAGGTGGGAGAGTGAGAGAGAGATGTGCTCTAGAGGTCTGAGGGTATGAACCGTGTGGAGGAGGAGGAAGGGGAAAAGATAATCTTTGTATGAGTAAGTGTTTGGAGGAGAGGTTTAGGAGGGGAATACGTACGCTGGCAGTATTTTGCCTTCGTGTGTGTGTGTATGTGTGTGTGTGTGTGTGTGTGTGTGTGTGTGTGTGTGTGTGTGTGTGTTATCTTCGATGCGGAGGAGGAGAATGAGAGGAAGAAGATGACGAAGAAGAAGAGGAAGTGAGAGGTTTATGATCCGTGTGTATTTATGTGTGTGAAGAACAGAAGAAGAAGAAGAAGGAGGAGGAGGAGGGGGAAGAGGAGGAGAGTGAGAGTGAGAGGTGGAAGTGAAGGAGAGTTAGATAAAGCGTCGTTCTCTCTCTCTCTCTCTCTCTCTCTCTCTCTCTCTCTCTCTCTCTCTCTCTCTCTCTCTCTCAAATCGAGCTAAACAAAGGGAGAGTGAGAAACACACAACCAGGGATGACGACGGATGGAAAGTATATATATATATATATATATATATATATATATATATATATATATATCCCTGGGGATAGGGGAGAAAGAATACTTCCCACGTATTCCCTGCGTGTCGTAGAAGGCGACTAAAAGGGGAGGGAGCGGGGGGCTGGAAATCCTCCCCTCTCGTTTTTTTTTTTGGTTTTCCAAAAGAAGGAACAGAGAATTGGGCCAGGTGAGGGTATTCCCTCAAGGCCCAGTCCTCTGTTCTTAACGCTACCTCGCTAATGCGGGAAATGGCGAATAGTTTGAAAGAAAGAAGAAGAATATATATATATATATATGACTGCAATATGTTAGCTGGGGATTTTGGAGGTTGCGAGACCCCGAAGCCTTATACTTGTTGACAGAGTGTTCCAGACCATCTCCCCAGGCCCCCCCAGCCTCCCCAGAATCCCCCCCCCCCTACTGGGGGAGGGCCAGGGAAGACACTCTCCAAAAGAGAGAAATATGATATTGATATGGTCCAGGTGGACTACTGCATACAGAGACCTTCCAGAATGAAATTGATAAGGCCAGAGACCACTGACTCCAAAGACCTTCCTAAAAGAACTTAACATGGCCAGAGACCCCCCCCCCCCCCCCCATGAATCCAAAGATTATCCTAAAGAGTGAAAGAGATACGACCAGAGACCCCGAGATCCAAAAACCTTACTAAGTAATAGAAATCAGACTGGAACGGAAGCAATGGCGATCCTCACCCATGAGGTACAAGTCAGATAACGAAGACATGATACTGGAAAAGGAAAAGTGGAGACACAGAGACTCGGAAACGTTCAAGAAAAAGAGGAAACGCCAACGTTCTGGGAGGCGAGCGAACGTTTCCAGGACTGCGAGGGCTAAACACCCACGACTCCAGAAGCCCTCAAGCTAGGGGTGGGGACAAGAAGAACCCCCACAGCTGGAAAGAAGTCATTGGAAAAGAAAGAAGGATAAAATGAACACTTGAAATGGGGGGAGGAGGAGGGTAACATAACAAAGAACCAGAGACCTGGAACCACCAGAAAAAAACCTATATGAGAGTGCTTCCAGGAACCCATCATGGCAAAAGGTGCACACAGAAAGATTGGCCCCCAGCCTGGAAAATGTATAGAATATAAAGGCGCGTTCTCAGCCTCGTCTTCCAGAGTGCCGGCGGTATTGATGGGTGTCTGCGGCGTTCCAGCACACACACGGGCTGTGTGCTCTGGATTATGGAGGATCTGGATGCCTGGACGGCGTGGATAATGCGAGGTCTGGAATCCTGGATGGTATGGAGGATGCGAGGTCTGGAATCCTGGATGGTATGGAGGATGTGAGGTCTGGATCATTGGAGGATCTTGGTCCCTAGACGGCGTGGATAATTTAAGGCCTGGATCATGGAACACATATTTGATGGTATGTTTACCTAATGGAAGCATAGGTCATGGAAGGTTAAAAAAAGAAATAGTATTTTAAGACGTAGGTTAAGGAGGAGGATGGAAGACCTCGAGTATCAAGTACAAGATGTATTGATCCTGGAATGTCTGGAACATGGAAGGCACGGCTCACTGAAGACAGACATCAGCGATGGATGGATTCATGGAAAGTCTGGATCCTGGCTAGCCTGGATGGCGGAAGGGACCCGCCCGTCTTTCCAGGCCTCCCTGTGTATATACTTCTATAAACTTTATCTTTCTCGATGTATATAGACAAAGAATTTCAACGATAGCATCGTTGATAAGTACATGGCTAGAGGGGTAGGTGGAGGCCAGTATAGAGCGTACAGTGGGTACAATACATCATGGGTGAAGGGTACATGACTAGGGGGTAGGTGGAGGCCAGTATAGAGCGTACAGTGGGTACAATACATCATGGGTGAAGGGTACATGGCTAGGGGGTAGGTGGAGGCCAATATAGAGCGTACAGTGGGTACAATACATCATGGGTGAAGGGTACATGGCTAGGGGGTAGGTGGAGGCCAGTATAGAGCGTACAGTGGGTACAATACATCATGGGTGAAGGGTACATGGCTAGAGGGTAGGTGGAGGCCAGTACATCTCTTGTGCTGTACGGGGGAGGGAGTTCGACACTCTTAGGCCCCCTATCTGTCTTGAACATTCTCTGCTGTCACATACATTTTTAACTGTTGTATTCCCTGTCCACTTTTACCATTTCGTCTTCCGCCAAGTTCCATTCATCTGCCACCCTCGTACTGTAACAGCATGTCATTACCTCCTTCCTAACTCGTTTCTTGCCCATTCAGTCATACCAGAACGAAGCAACGGTTGACAGAACTGTGGTCAAATAACACAAAACCTTTTTCATAGTAATTATGTTACCTTGTGTCGCGTAAAAGTATTAGAAAAGGAGTTACCAAAGTTTTCAAAATCATACTTACAGTGAAAAAACGAAAAAGTAATAGGACATTACCAGAAGTATTTTTGTAAGTACATGAATCTATATAAGTCTCTCATATAAGTGTGTACCAGAGGGTTTCCCATCCCTTCTAAAGTACAAACGATAGTTCTCAACCACACACGTTTTCGAATCAAACATATATATATATATATATATATATATATATATATATATATATATATATATATATATATATATATATGTATATATATATATATATGTATATATATATATATATATTTATCCCTGGGGATAGGGGAGAAAGAATACTTCCCATGTATTCCCTGCGTGTCGTAGAAGGCGACTAAAAGGGGAGGGAGCGGGGGGCTGGAAATCCTCCCCTCTCGTTTTTTTTTTTAGTTTTCCAAAAGAAGGAACAGAGAATTGGGCCAGGTGAGGGTATTCCCTCAAGGCCCAGTCCTCTGTTCTTAACGCTACCTCGCTAATGCGGGAAATGGCGAATAGTTTGAAAGAAAGAATATATATATATATATATATATATATATATATATATATATATATATATATATATATATATATATATATATATATATATTTTCCTTGTTGGGGGGCTCAATCGAGAGCGGCCATTGGCAGGACGAAGCAGCTGGCTATTAGAGCCAGCGGTCGTTAAGGCTCTACGACCCACCGACACACCAGGAGTGAGGGTGTTAAGGTCTGCCGTCGCATAGCACTGACTGGACCCGAACGTGTGTGTGTGTCTTCTCCCCCTCCCACCCACCTTCAACAGCCAATTAATCGCGTCGAGAATGAAGATCTCCTTAAAGACGCTCCTTTCTTTTATTTTCTCCTCTTCTTTCTTTATGATTCTTTCTTTTTTTTCCCCCATCCTTCTTTGAGAGAGAGAGAGAGAGAGAGAGAGAGAGAGAGAGAGAGAGAGAGAGAGAGAGAGAGAGAGAGATAATGGTCTTACTGGAGCCGTAATCACTCTACAGATGGTTAGGCCTCGTCTCTCTCTCTCTCTCTCTCTCTCTCTCTCTCTCTCTCTCTCTCTCTCTCTCTCTCTCTCTCTCTCTCTCTCTCGTGTGTGATAGAGATGGAGGGAGAGAATATTGACCCCTACGGACGGTGTGTCACACTACGTCACTCTCTTCCTTCACTCTGTAACACCCCCCCTCCCCCCCTGCCTCCCCTTCCCCCCTGCCTCCCCTTCCCCCCTGCCTCCCCTTCCCCCCAGCCTCCCCCTTCCAGAATGAGAGGGGGGGGGAATTACCTTCCCCCTCCTTATTAAGTAATGAGAAAATTCTCCCCTTCCCTCCCTTCCTCCACCCCCCCCCCCCACCCCTTACCCTGGTCTTCGTTACCATGACAACCAATGGGGGAAAAGGAGGGGGGGAAGGAAGGGGGGGGGTGTGTGCCCAGCACGGCAGTACCTTAGGAGGAGGGAGGGAGGGAGGGAGGTAAAGGGGGAGGGGGGTTGGGGTTGTCATAGGGATTCGGGAAATGGGAGGGGAGGGGAAAGAGTGGAAAGGGGAAGAGGGGAAAGAGTTGGAGTGGACGTGTGGAGGGGAGGTGTGGGGGGAGTTTGATGGCAGGGGAGGGAAGGGGGGAAGTCCAGGGACAACGTGCACGCCTTTAATTACCTTGTTAATTTCTCCAAGATTTTTTTTTTTTACTCGCTAATGGATCAAGGAGATAGTGGTAGTAGTAGTAGTAATGGTGGTAGAAGACTACTACCACCATAGTAATGGTGGTAGAAGTAGCACTAGTAGTAGTAGTAATAGTAGTAGTAGTAGTAACACTAGTAGTTATAGTAGTGGTAGTAGTTGTAGTATTGGTGGTAGTAGTTGTAGTAGTAGTTGTAGTAGTAGTAGTAGTAGTGGTAGTAGTAGTAGTAGTAGTAGTAGTAGTAGTAGTAGTAGTAGTAGTAGTAATTATAGTAGCGACATTGTCGTAATGTTTTAATGACAGTAATGATAATATATGATGCTAACAATAATGATAATAGTAATGATAGCAATACTAATAACGATAATGATAATTTGTAATAATGATAATGATGATAGATAACTGATAATGATAATGACAATGATTATTATTAATAGTAATAACAGTAAATGATAATGATAATAATAATGATGACGATAATAATAATAATGATAATAATAATGATAATAATAATAATAATAATAATAATAATAATAATAATAATGATAACATAATAATAATGTTAATGATAATAATAATAATGATAAATAGTTATAACAATAATCATTGTAACATTGAAAGTTGTACTGAATTTAGCCTTCCAGTCGGTTTGAAGATATACAGTTGAGGTGTTACAAGAGTGGGGAAGGGTCATGTTACGAAGTAGTTGACCAATGATGGAAGAGCACAGGGTCACGGTGAGGGCTGGATATCCACCCCAGCTGAACGAGCACATGAGGGAGATACAACGACATGATCCTAGTGAGAGATATACAGGATGTGTCACTGAGTAGATACAATGCTTTTTTTTTTGCCTTTATACACTTAGAGATAATTAGTTGAGCAATTAGTGATGAACAGATACATGTTTGATTACGTTGCAAGCTGATGGTTTATCAAGAGGAGAGCAATCTGTTTACTCGTTCATTTACGCAGTTTGTTTATGGGTTGTTTACGACGTTCACGGTGGTGGGCACAGGACTGTGTGAGAGCTGTTTGGTGCGGGTCGATTGTGGTGACGGAAGGCGGTCTGTAGGAATGGGGCGTCTAGGATTACGAGGTCTCAATGACGGGGGTGTTGAAGGCCACCAGTCCATTGCCAAACTGACGTGTGAGCCGAAGGTCGGGTGTTCGAAGAGGATGGCCAGCTTCAGCAAGGTGAGGGCCTGGTGTAAGATGGTCCTCCGACGATGATTCTTCATGGTCTTTTCTTCGCTATTCCACGGGGGTCCTTCTGTGTAGCTGAGGAGGAGGAGGTGGAGGAGGAGGGCCAGACTGCAGAGGTACCATGGGGCGAGCTTAGACAGAATGGAGATGGCGTAGACAGACATTCCCGAGCTCAGAAGGTGGGACGCCGAGGGATCTCAGGCAGTGGAGAAGGTACAGACGGTATGAGTAAGATGTAATGATAGTGCGCCACCTTGACTCCTCCAAGAAGTTTGAGGTCTCTGAAGGTGGGACGCTGAGGGATCTCAGGCGGTGGAGAAGGTACAGACGGTATGAGTAAGATGTAATGATAGTGCGCCACCTTGACTCCTCCAAGAAGTTTGAGGATCTCTGACCATTCGAAGGGCTGACAGTGGGGTCTAGGTGTCATGTGAGCTGGGCAGGCTGTTGTCTGCACACTAGGTTAATGATCTGCATCATCATCACAGTCTGTGTGTGTATGTGCGTGTGTGTGTGTGTGATATCTATTTATTTATTCATCATTTTCCACGCTGTTGAACAAAACACATGCGCTACGAGGAAGCCGCTGGCTGGCGAATGCCAATTAGTGGACGATTACATCCGTAAATTCCCCTCCGAATTATTGGCATGACCAGCATCATCAAATTGACTCACATGATAGGTGGGGTAAATGATGAATTGACTGATCCTATTATTATTCACCGGGTCTTTGCCTCTTCCACTCTGTCAACGAGAGACGGAACGGTGGTACGAGACAGAGAAAAAACGAGACGTGAAGGAAGACAGAGAAGAAACGGACAATAAACCACGGAGAAGATTAGGGGATCAGATAAAACACTTTCATTTGGGTATATTATAAAAACACCAGCGGTATCTGGCAACCCGAGGCGTCAAGCGGACTATTGGGCGAAGAAAACAAGAGTGACACGTCTTTCTCGCCAGCCCCCGAGGGGCGTTAACGACAAGTTGTAACGGTAGGACATTCAGTGGCCGACTCTATGATCACTCCGTTTCCTTCTCTTTTTTCTTTCCTCTCTTCCGCGTCTTCACTTGAGACGACATATTTGTGTGCAAGGTGTGCATGTCCTTATATATATTTTTTTTGCATGTGAATTGAAGCCGCTATAAAAGATAAACACGAAAGCGTAAATATTAATTCACTTCTAATTTAAAAATATATACTTAAATGGGTTTGTTTCCCCCCCGGCACCCCGCGCTCCGTTATGACTCACTGGCAACTGATGTTCGGTGTTGCCATCAGCGGGGTTTACCAATACCTCTTGTTTACGTTTAACGTACAACCTTGAGACCAGAAATGTCGTTTTTTCTTACGTCACTATGACCATCGGGTTCGTCGGCAGTATATTATCTATACCCACATTCCCGTGGCTTTGAAGTGCATTAATTATGTATATGATTATATGTTCGTCAATTGTGCCTCTCTCTCTCTGTGGTCATGGTAATTTCGCGTTGTACAATGACTCTCGATTTGAATGTTAGATTTTTCAGCTCATTGGATATGCAAAAATGAATTATACACGTGTTTTATTCTGTAGTGAATTTGTGTTGCTTGACGTCCGGTTAACGATATGATGATCGATGTATTGTGGAACTTCTTAAGCCGGACTTTAATCCGATGTCAACCTAAGCAGGGTTGATATAAAAAAGAGGCAATGTTCCAATTAGCATATTCAAGATGTGTATTGAGCGCCAGCACAAGACGGAGGTATTTGTGTTAAGGTCGCCGGAGACACACACACACACACACACACAGCTACAGATGGGTCCGCTCGGTGAGTGTGGTATGTAAAGGACTGGGGAAAAAAAGAAAATCAGAAAACAAGTTAATAAATTCCTGCTGGAGAGGCTCCACTTACGTGAGGGACCCCCATTGGTTTTCAGAGGTCATTGCATAAGGAGCCATTTGGACTTCTACGCGAGAGTGAACTCAGGTAAATGGATATGGAAAGATTCGGTAAGATATTCACATCCTACATAAGACAGAGCTGGAATATGCTTCTCAGGTTTGGTCGCTGCGCCTATCGAAGCACAAAGAACTAATAGAGAAAGTTCAGAGGAGGGCAACAAAGATAGTACCTGAATTAAGACACCCGAGTTACAGGGAGGAAAGAGGTGTGTTTCTCCACTTTAGGGAAGACAAAAGAGTTGAGGGTGACCTGACCAAGGTGTTCGACCTGTTTTA
>NC_092230.1:44764593-44809593 GCF_036320965.1 Panulirus ornatus | reverse complement strand
TTGGGGAGATGGTCGGGGTATGATTGGGGAGATGGTCGGGGTATGATTGGGGAGATGGTCGGGGTATGATTGGGGAGATGGTCGGGGTATGATTGGAGAGATGGATGACAGAGATTGTTAACAGGCGGGAACCTCAGAGGTGGAGGAGGGAGGAGGGGGTTGCTGTAACCCGCCCAACACCTCGGTTCTCGGGTAATAAAGACATTAGACATCATCAGTAAAGCAAAGGAGAACGTAATAAAGGGGAGGAGGTGTAGTAGTAGGTAGTAAAGGAGAACGTAATAAAGGGGAGGAGGTGTAGTAGTAGGTAGTAAAGGAGAACGTAATAAAGGGGAGGAGGTGTAGTAGTAGGTAGTAAAGGAGAACGTAATAAATGGGAGGAGGTGTAGTAGTAGGTAGTAAAGGAGAACGTAATAAAGGGGAGGAGGTGTAGTAGTAGGTAGTAAAGGAGAACGTAATAAAGGGGAGGAGGTGTAGTAGTAGGTAGTAAAGGAGAACGTAATAAAGGGGAGGAGGTGTAGTGGTAGGTAGTAAAGGAGAACGTAATAAAGGGGAGGAGGTGTAGTAGTAGGTAGTAAAGGAGAACGTAATAGAGGGGAGGAGGTGTAGTGGTAGGTAGTAAAGGAGAACGTAATAGAGGGGAGGAGGTGTAGTAGTAGGTAGTAAAGGAGAACGTAATAGAGGGGAGGAGGTGTAGTGGTAGGTAGTAGAGGAGAACGTAATAAAGGGTAGGAGGTGTAGTAGTAGGTAGTAAAGGCGAACGTAATAAAGGGGACTTAGACATCATCAGTAAAGCAAAAGAGAACGTAATAAAGGGGAGGAGGTGTAGTAGTAGGTAGTAAAGGAGAACGTAATAAAGGGTAGGAGGTGTAGTAGTAGGTAGTAAAGGCGAACGTAATAAAGGGGAGGAGGTGTAGTAGTAGGTAGTAAAGGAGAACGTAATAGAGGGGAGGAGGTGTAGTGGTAGGTAGTAAAGGCGAACGTAATAAAGGGGAGGAGGTGTAGTAGTAGGTAGTAAAGGCGAACGTAATAAAGGGGAGGAGGTGTAGTAGTAGGTAGTAAAGGAGAACGTAATAATAGAGCACGTAATAAAGCAGTGGAGGGAGGGAGGGGTGGTAGTAGTAGGTAATAAAGGAGAGGAGGGTCGTAGTAGTAGTAGTAGGAGGAGGTAATAAAGAACTTCTTTACTGACGACTTATCAGGTCAAGGAGAGCGACTGGGTCACAACACACAGTGTGCATACATTAGAAAAATATAAATATATATATATATGTATATATGTAACTTTTAGACTCAATATGCAAATTGGGCAGAAAGTGGACCTGGTGGAATTTATTGGCGATAAATCCAAGCAAATTAGTCACAGAAGAAGCGGGAACTCAGCAGAGATAGCGATAAGAGGTCACTGAGGTAAGTGATCACAAAAGAAAAAAGAGGTTGTGATTAATGAAGGACCAGAGAGCAGATAACATTATTGAGCGAGATAACGCTATCGCGGGCTAGTAATGAGTCTCACAACCTGGTGATAGAGAAGTGTTAGAGAGACAGAGGAGTGTTTGAGACGGAGAAGTGTTTGAGACAGAAGTGTTAAGAGACAGAGAAGTGTTAGACAGAAGTGTAAGAGAGACAGAGAAGTATTACAGAGACAGAGAAGTGTTAGAGACAGAGAAGCGTTAGACAGAAGTGTAAGGGAGTGAAAAGTGTCAGAGAGACAGAGAAGTGTTTGAGACAGAGAACTGTTATAGAGACAGAGAAGCGTTTGAGACAGAGAAGTGTTAGAGAGACAGAGAAGTGCTTGAGACAGAGAGGTGTTATAGATACAGAGAAGTGTTAGACAGAGAAGTGTTAGAGAGACAGAGAAGCGTTAGAGATACAGAGAAGTGTTAGAGAGACAGAGAAGTGTTAGTGAGAATCCTTTAATGTCTTTATAAAAAGCCCAACTCAACATTGCTGCCTCTCGTAAGGTCAGCAAATGTGGACATCAACACAGGAGACCGAATTCAGCACCACTTGAGGACGGAGATAGATAGATAGATAGAGAGAGAGAGAGAGAGAGAGAGAGAGAGAGAGAGAGAGAGAGAGAGAGAGAGAGAACTTACGGAATTACCAAGACCGCAGCTCCGTCGCCTCGAGGAAGAGGGAAAGACATACAAGGATTTGCGCATGGCAGCAGGTTAACGAAGGCAGAGAGAATGTGTTGAACGAAGTCTCGTTAACACCGTCGTTAAATCTTGAACGATTGCCACGGTCCGCATGGTATATATCAGACGAAGGTCTATGACAGCCCTACAACGAAGTTACAAAGACTGCTTTAACATCCTGCCGTCAGAAAACGGAACGACAGACACATTTAACAGAAGCCTTTGACACGGGGTTGAAGTCAGTCCCAGATGAACTCAGAGGAGACGGCTATGTACTCTGCAGGGTAGGAGGTGGAGTGGAGCCGATCTTGTTCATTGAGCAGGACGCACGGTGAGCGCTACGCGCTAGCCCGGCCTTGATGTAACACACACACACACACTTGTACCTCCGTCTTTTTATGTTACCGCGCCCCCTATATCACAAGTTCAGTACTGTATTTTCACAGTGCTAAAATGGAAACCGACCATCATCACATACAGGTATAGATCGATCACCTCAAGGTTTATTATGTAAAAATATACGACTCTCTCTCCCCCTCTGTACACCAGTTATACCCGCCATTGGACCTTCACACACACACACACACACACACACACACACACACACACACACACACACACACACACACACACACACACACACACACATGTAGCCATCCAATATGCATGTGTCTGTCTGCCTTCGTAATTTTTCCCGCGCTTCGTTCGCCACTTTCGAAACAGCAGATGGTGCTACACTTGTGTGTGTGTGTGTGTGTGTGTGTGTGTGTGTGTGTGTATGGCTATACAGTTAACATCTTCAAGACCTGCCAGTGTCCAGGATGTCTCATTTAAAGGTTTATACCTTGGCCTTAACACCCTTAATGACCCCTGGCGGTCAATGGGCCTGGCGTTCAACTTGCCCAGCAACCAACTAATGGAGAAGATATGTCATCAAAGCACGAGGTGTTTTTTTTCTCTTTTCTTTCACCCTCCATCTTCGTACTCCAGCATCTATAATGATGATCCCTTAACTGGTTCATTAGTATGTGTGTGTGCATTACTCTCTCTCTCTCTCTCTCTCTCTCTCTCTCTCTCTCTCTCTCTCTCTCTCTCTCTCTCTCTCTCTCTCTCCCTCCCTCCCTGGCGACTTCGTCTCCCTTCCTGCCTCTTGAGACTCCATCGTCGTCCAGTTCTTTCCCTCCTCCTCCTCCTCCCTCTTCTCCCTCCTCCTCCTCCTCCTCCTCCTCCTCCTCCTCCTCTAAGCGCCCCTCTATCACCACTACGTAACCCGGTGTGACGTAGTGTGAGTGTACAGTATTCTGCAGCCTGAGGGGGAAAAAAAGATGTAGCGCAACGTTAAGTAGCAGGG
Organism: Panulirus ornatus; assembly: GCF_036320965.1. Classification (NCBI taxonomy): domain Eukaryota; kingdom Metazoa; phylum Arthropoda; class Malacostraca; order Decapoda; family Palinuridae; genus Panulirus; species Panulirus ornatus. The sequence goes on along the minus strand of NC_092230.1, from coordinate 44,806,101 downwards.
TCGTCCAGTCCCCCCCTCGTCGTAGCCTGAGGGCTTGTGGTAAGGGATCGCGTCTGTGATGCGTGGATACAATACCTTATAAAGGGTTCGTGCATGGCTTCAGGCACGCGTGTTGAAGGAGAGGGAGGAGGGATGGAGTGAAGGAAGTGGTGGATAGAAGATAAGGATTGGTTTAGGAGAAAAAAAAATGGGGGGATTGTATTAATGACTTTGTCAAACACCATTTTTTTTTGTCACTTTTGGTAAAGAATTGTGATTTTGGGGTGAAGCTAGTTAAGATATTGGAGGTTAATATCATGTATGGATATTAACAAGGGGAGAGGGGAAGAGGTGAGATCAGATGCGTACATTAGTAATGGGGAGGTAACATCAGATGCGTACATCAATAATGGGGTGTTAAGAACAGATGCGTACATCAGTAATGGGGAGGTTAGATCAAATGCGTACATCAATAATGGGGAAGTAAGAGAAGATGTGTACATCAGTTATGGGGAAGTAAGAGAAGATGCGTACATCAATAATGGGGAAGTAAGAGAAGATGCGTACATCAATAATGGAGAGGTAAGTTCAGATGCGTACATCAGCAAGGGAGGTAAGAGATAAGGTGTGCGCAGACATCAGTAAGGGTAAGATAAGATAAGACGTGTCACATTAGTATGTGTGGGTGGGGGGGGAAGATAAGATCCGATGCGTATATCAGGCGTATATCCGTAATGCCAGACTGAAGGATAGGTGGCCAAGGTGGCCTCATTATCGGCCATGTTATAAAATGTTGTCAAAGTGGTTGTGAAACGTTGCTAAAAGTGGTCTCAATTCATGCAGCTGGGAAAGATCCCACACAACACGGAATTAACGCCATCTGTAATTTAGGAATGACGTCACTTAGCATGGGTTCTTATTTCGCTGTAGTCTGATCTTACATTCCAGTCACCGGAAGCGTAGCTCTTTAAACACCACAACAACAACAACAAGAATAATAATAATAACAACCCCCCCCCCCCCCAGGTTTCTTGTACTGTGATCTGTATGTGTGTGTGTGTGTGTGTATGTGTGTGTGTGTGTGTGTGTGTGTGTTAGGGTGTGTGTGTGTGTGTGTGTGTGTGTGTGTGTGTGTGTGTGTGGAAGGCTTCCATCCACCGACGCCGTCTCTTCCAGTTCACCGTCCAGGACTTTGAGCTCAGGCCAGTTGTTGCCTGATGGGTTTTCCAGGCTAGCGCTTTCCAGGTCCCCCCCTCGTCGGCGTCGGCGTCGTCGGCGTCGTCGTCGGCGCCTCTGGCTGGATCAAGGAGGGGCTGTTCAAGGCCGGGGATGGTCCTCCTACACACCTCACTCCAGCATCATGTCCTCACACGTGACATATATATATATATATATATATATATATATATATATATATATATATATATATATATATATATATATATATATACCAAATGGCGTACTAGCTTCGTCTCTTCGATGTATATCAACTGACTGTTATATTTCTCTCTTGTGTCTCCCCTGATGATGTGATTATTACACGAAAGTGCACTTGGGAACTTGTCGTGTCTCATTTTCCCCGTGGACTCATAGGAATATATATATATATATATATATATATATATATATATATATATATATATATATATATATATATATATATATATATATATATATTATCGAGGTGTCAGCCTGGACTGAGGCCTGGCTAAGAATACGTGGATAAAGATGTGGTTTTCCTTTGGTCTTCGTCGTCGCCGTGTCCAGCAGGTCAGTGTGGCGTTGTCATAAGACCCGCGACACAGACCCGCTTCCTCCCATCTGACCACGTGAGTCCTCCTCCTCCTCCTCCTCTTCCTCTTCCTCCTCCTCCTCCTCCTCCTCCTCCTCCTCCTCCTCCTCCTCCTCCTCCTCATCCTCCCCCCAGCCACAGTGAGTCCCCCTCCCCTCTACGTGAGTGAGGACTCCTGCCACATGAGTCGCCTCTTCCCGGGCCACATGAGTCTCCCTCCTCGGGCACATGAGTCCCCTCTCCCTAACCACATAAATCTCTTCTCCCCAGCCACATGAGTCCCCCTCCGTGGCCACATGAGTCCCCATTTCCGGCCACATGAATCACTCAACCCTGGCCACATGAACCTCTCCACCCTGGCCACATGAGCCTCTCCACCCTGGTCACATGAACCTCTCCACCCTGGCCACATGAACCTCTCCACTCTGGCCACATGAACCACTCCACCCTGGCCACATGAACCTCTCCACCTTGACCACATGAACCTCTCCACCATGGCCACATGAACCTCTCCACTCTGGCCACATGAACCACTCCACCCTGGCCACATGAACCTCTCCACCATGGCCACATGAACCTCTCCACCCTGGCCACATGAACCTCTCCACCCTGGCCACATAATCCCCCAGACCATTGTAACATACGAGAGACTTCGTCTAACGCCTTGAGATCATGGAGGGAGGAATTCTTGGCCTGTGAATACATGCGAGCTATTGTAACATGTTTCCTAAAGCGTTTTCCCTCCGGAATTTATTATATATATCTTATGACAAATGTAAAATATGTCGGGTGATTTATGAGCTGTGTGTGTGTGTGTGTGTGTGTGTGTGTGTGTTGGCACCAATTTTATTGTCTGGCTCTGCGTGATAACTTTATGATGTGTTTATATATATATATATATATATATATATATATATATATATATATATATATATATATATATATATATATAATGTATGTTTACCATATGGCGTCCTAGCTATGCCTCTTCGTTGTATATCAACTGACTGTTATATTTCTCTCTTGTATCTCCCCTGATGATGTGATTATTACATGAAAGTGTTTCATGTTCCCGTGGACTCAGAGGAATATATATATATATATATATATATATATATATATATATATATATATATATATATATATATATATATATATGTGTGTGTGTGTGTGTGTGTGTGTGTGTGTGTGTGTGTAACTGTGGAAGTGCACATTTCACTCTTAACACACTGGGTAGGTCGGGTTGAGGATATGTGTGTGTGTGTGTGTGTGTGTGTGTGTGTGTGTGTGTGTGTGTGTGTGTGTGTGTGTGTGTACCTCAACCCCTCATCCCTTAATGGATTGCAGAAGCTGTTAAGGATGATAGACACACAGAGATACATAGACATATGACCTCCCATACTGAAATGCTTTTTCTTTCACCACCATAAAGGAATGGGGCAATGTGTGTTGTGTGACACAGTACTTTGGATTCTTTTACATGGCGGAGGCCACACACGGATCCAGAAACTTAATGATGGGGGGGGAGGGCATTGTAGCTTCTCCTGCCTCGCGTCATTTGGTGTTAATTACCCCCTTGGTGTTAATTACCCCCTTGGAGTCGTTCAACACAGAAGCCTCCCAGGATATCGCGATCCATCTCTCGCTCTGGCGCGAGTATTCCATTTCGTTAGTGAGTCGTGTGGGAGGTAAGGGGGAGGGATGGATGGGAGAGGGGAACGCTCTGGCCTTCATCGTGGTGTGAGAGAGAGAGAGAGAGAGAGAGAGAGAGAGAGAGAGAGAGAGGGAGAGAGAGAGAGAGATGTTGTATGTGTGTGTGTGTGTGTGTGTTATCGGTCTGGGTCTGTCGCCTCTCTCTCTCTCTCTCTCTCTCTCTCTCTCTCTCTCTCTCTCTCTCTCTCTCTCTCTCCTTATCTCTGGCCACCAACAGACCCTCCACTGTCTGTGGCTAAGCCCCACATGGTCCCACCAATTAAAATAATTAGAATGCGCGTCTCATAAAAACCCGGGCACTGTGTAGCAGCGGCGGGCCCCACAACCGACCGTCCGGGTCCTATCTCGCGCACGGGCAAAAACTGACCCAAGCCACAACCACTCGGATCCCCTCCTCCTCCTCCTCCTTCTTCTTCTTCCTCCTCCTCCTCCTCCTCCTCCTCCTTCTTCTTCTTCCTCCTTCCTCTTTCTTCTCTTCCAACTTCTTCTTCTTCTTCTTCTTCTCCTCCTCCTCCTCCTCCTCCTCCTCCTCCTCCTCCTCCTCCTCTCCTCCTCCTCCTTCTTCTTCTTCCTCCTTCCTCTTTCTTCTCTTCCAACTTCTTCTTCTTCTTCTTCTTTTTCTTCTTCTTCTTCTTCTTCTTCTTCTTCTTCTTCTTCTCCTTCTTCTTCTTCTTCTTCTTCCTCCTCTTCTTCTTCCTCCTCCTCCTTCTTCCTCCTCCTTTTTCTTCTTCCTCCTCCTCCTCCTACTCCTCCTCCTCCTCCTCCTCCTCCTCCTCCTCCTCCTCCCTTCCTCTTCTTCTTCCTTCTCTTCCTTTTCTTCCTATTCCTCTTCCTCTTCTTCTTCTTCCTCCTCCTCCTCTTCCTCTTCCTCCTCCTCATTCCGACGTGCTGACGTGTTGGAGGTACTGGTGGATGGCGATGTTGGGGCTGGTGGTGCTGGATGATGACGTGTTGGTGATGACGTGTTGGTGATGCTGGGGTGGTGGTGATGAGGTGGTGGAGGGGATACTGAAGTGGTGGTGATGATGCTGGCGGGGTCGTACTTGTTGCGCCCAGTGGTCGTACCTTTCACACACACCCCGGGGTCGTGCCCACCGTCTTGGTCAAGGGTCGTACCTCTGGTCATGCTCAAGGGTCGTGCCTGTGGTCATGCTCAAGGGTCGTGCCTGTCGTCATGCTCAAGGGTCGTACCTCTGGTCATGCTCAAGGGTCGTGCTTGTCGTCATGCTCTAGGGTCGTACCTCTGGTCATGCTCAAGGGTCGTACCTCTGGTCATGCTCAAATGTCGTACCTCTGGTCATGCTCAAGGGTCGTACCTCTGGTCATACTCAAGGGTCGTACCTCTGGTCATGCTCAAGGGTCGTACCTCTGGACATGCTCAAGGGTCGTACCTCTGGTCATGCTCAAGGGTCGTGCCTATCGCCCTCAGAGGGTCGTACCTGCTTCGACTCATCCCTAATTGGGTCAGTTTTCATTTCCCGTCAGCACCTCTCTCTTCTACACCTGCCATCCCACTTCGTATTTGCCTTCTTCCCCTCCGCCTCGAGTCACTCCGCCTCATTTACACCGCGACACTACACGTAAATATAAGCTCCTAACTGTAAATCATTTACGTACGAGTTTGTTTACACCCTCGAACGACAGGAGGTAATCACTTACTCATTGTCTGTCGTAGTTTCCGTTGTAAAAAGGGTCCCGTCGCCTCACAAGTGATAAGTGTTATCTGCGTTATCTCACTATATTATTTCCCTTTTTTTTTTTTTTTTTGAAGTATATTTCGTCAAAGTGCTGGTGTGTCGACGGCCGAGTTCCTCTCGATAGTGGGAGTCGAACCCTGGTCCATCGCTGGAGGGTTTTATCTTAAGACGTTCTGGGGGGAAGCTAATTAGCCAGCTAGCTGGATCCCTATCGAAGGAGGAGGAGAGAGAGAGAGAGAGAGAGAGAGAGAGAGAGAGAGAGAGAGCGGTGGCTACTGATGACTATGGGGTCTCTCTCTCTCTCTCTCTCTCTCTCTCTCTCTCTCTCTCTCTCTCTCTCTCTCTACGCCCCATCCCTTCATTTTACACTCGTGATGACCTTTCGCAAGCCCAGAGCACTTATCCCATACCCCTTCTTTCACTACTACCCCCTCCATACACTAACCCCCTCCATACGCTAACCCCCTCCTCCTCACTCAACCCCCTACCACACACACACACACACACACACACACACACACACACACACACACACACTCACACACTCTTCCTCCCTCCCTCCCTCGTCACCTCTTCCTTCCTCCCACCTACCCGCCTGAACAGTAAAGAACATTTAACATCATCAGAACATCCCAGCAGGGGAAGAACAATAACTCGTGAGCAAGTTGTGAGAGAGAGAGAGAGAGAGAGAGAGAGAGAGAGAGAGAGAGAGAGAGAGAGAGGCGGGCGAGGCGCGCGCGCGCTGGTTGGGGGGGGGGGGGGGGGGGAACCATTGACATTTGTCACCTTGTTCAAGAGCAGTTTAGCTGCCCAGGAGAGAGGAGAGTTACGCCCCCCGTTTTTCTTGTCGGGAGCAAAGAAAATGGGAGAGGAATTGGCTGCGGAAGTTATGGAGAGAGGGAGAGCGATGGAGAGCCGACCAGGGAGAGAAAGAGACTGTGCCCGGGCGGAGGGGAGTTGGGGAGAGTGATGAAGGCTTGAGGGAGAGGGAGAGAAAGCGGGTGAGTGTGGGAGAGGAGGCTGGAATGGAAGAGGGAAGTCATAGGAAACTGAGAGAGAGAGAGAGAGAGAGAGAGAGAGAGAGAGAGAGAGAGAGAGAGAGAGAGTGAGGGAAGGAAGAGGAAGTACTAACAAAAGTGAGGGAGAGAGAGAGAAGAGAGAGAGAGAGAGAGAGAGAGAGAGAGAGAGAGAGAGAGAGAGAGAGAGAGAGAGGTGGAAAAAGTATAGGAAGATAAAGGAGAGGAGGAAGGAAGGGCGTGAGAGAGTGGCAGGGGAGAGGCAAGGGAGTGGAAGGAAGAGGGGTAAACCCTGGGAGAGCGGAGGAAGAGAGGGTGTGAGAGAGATGGATTATAGAGGGAGTGAGGGAAGAGCTACTGTTTGGGCAGGATTGGATGGAGAGGTCGGAGGGGATTAGGGAAGGATTAGTGATGGGGTGTAAGAGAGAGGGTAAGGCACTGAGGGATTGGTGCAAAGAGTGAGAGAGGATCAGGCAAGGGGATTGGTAAGAGAGGATCAGGCAAAGGGATTAGTGAGAGGGAGGATTAGGCAGGGGATTGGTAAGATGATTAGGCTGGGGATTGGTAAGAGAGGATAAGGCATAGGGATTAGTGTGAGGAGTGAGAGAGGATTAGGCTGGGGATTGGTAATAGAGGATCAGACAAAGGGATTAGTGAGAGAGGATTAGGCTGGGGATTGGTAATAGAGGATCAGACAAAGGGATTAGTGAGAGAGGATTAGGCTGGGGATTGGTAAGAGAGGATCAGGCAAAGGGATTAGTGAGAAAGGATTAGGCAGAGGGATTGGGAAGAGAGGATCAGGCAGAGGGATTGGTTTTAAAAGATACGTAAGAGGGAAAGAGATTGGAAAGGCATGTGGGAGAGGAGGAGACCGAGCCATGATTGTGGTGGAGATCCTTCTTAAGTCGACGGGCGGTTGGAGAAGATAGATGGTGGTGGGGGAGAAGGTGAAAGTAAGGTTGTTGGAGATTCGTTGGTGAATTAAGTGGTGGAGTTCTTATGTTGTCTGTGGTAAATGCTGGGGGTTGTGGCTGTGGGGGCAAGAAATGTTTGCTGTGGGGGTAAGAAATGTTTGTTGTGGGGGCAAGAAATGTTTGCTGTGGGGGCAAGAAATGTTTGCTGTGGGGGCAAGAAATGTTTGCCGTGGGGGCAAGAAATGTTTGCTGTGGGGGCAAGAAATGTTTGCCGTGGGGGCAAGAAATGTTTGCTGTGGGGGTAAGAAATGTTTGCCGTGGGGGCAAGAAATGTTTGCTGTGGGGGCAAGAAATGTTTGTTGTGGGGGCAAGAAATGTTTCTGTGGGGGCAAGATATAATTGAAGTTTTCAGAGAAATACCCCAGTAGTGTTGGAGAGCAAGACCTCGAATGTTGGAGAGCAAGACCTCGAGTGTTGGAGAAAAATCGCCCGAAGAACTGTGTTGGAGGAGACGAGAGATTGAGCGCTACAAGTGTAGACTTGAGGTGGGAGGTTGGGGGGGGGGGGAGAGGGAGGATGGAGATGGAGGCATGGTGTTGGCGAGGGAGTGGAGATGAAGAGAGAGAGAGAGGGAGGGAAGCACTGGGAGGGAGGAGGATGGTGGAGTACAGGGAGGGAGAGGTGGGAGGAGACTGATGGACGAGAGAGAGAGAGAGAGAGAGAGAGAGAGAGAGAGAGAGAGAGAGAGAGAGAGAGAGAGAGAGAGAGAGAGAGAGAGGGAAGCACTGGGAGGGAGGAGGATGGTAGAGTACAGGGAGGGAGAGGTGGGAGGAGACTGATGGACGAGAGAGAGAGAGAGAGAGAGAGAGAGAGAGAGAGAGAGAGAGAGAGAGAGAGAGAGAGAGAGAGAGAGAGAGAGAGAATATATCGAGGTGGAGAATGAGGGAGGAAAGATGGAGAAGTGCGTACTGTCTCGATAATCGAGAAAATGGCCCTGTGGAATCTTGCCCCTCTGTACCCCTCTGTACCCCTCCGTACCCCTCTGTATCCCCCTGTATCCCTCTGTATTCCTCTGTATTCCTCTGTACCCCTCTGTATCCCTCTGTATTCTTCTGTATCCCTCTGTATTCCTCTGTATCCCTCTGTACCCCTCTGTATCCCCCTGTATCCCTCTGTATCTCTCTGTATTCCTCTGTATTCCTCTGTACCCCTCTGTATCCCTCTGTATTCTTCTGTATCCCTCTGTATTCATCTGTATTCCTCTGTATCCATCTGTACCCCTCTATCCCTGTGTATTCTTCTGTACCCCTCTGTATTCCTCTGTACCCCTCTGTATTCCTCTGTACCCCTCTGTATCCCTCTGTATCCCTCTGTACCCCTCTGTATTCCTCTGTACCCCTCTGTATCCCTCTGTACCCCTCTGTATCCCTCTGTACCCCTCTGTATTCCTCTGTACCCCTCTGTATCCCTCTGTATTCATCTGTATCCCTCTGTACCCCTCTGTATCCCTCTGTACCCCTCTGTATCCCTCTGTATCCCTCTGTACCCCTCTGTATTCCTCTGTACCCCTCTGTATCCCTCTGTATCCCTCTGTACCCCTCTGTATCCCTCTGTATTCCTCTGTATCCCTCTGTACCCCTCTGTATCCCTCTGTATCCCTCTGTACCCCTCTGTATTCCTCTGTACCCCTCTGTATTCCTCTGTACCCCTCTGTATCCCTCTGTATCCCTCTGTACCCCTCTGTATCCCTCTGTACCCCTCTGTATCCCTCTGTATCCCTCTGTATCCCTCTGTACCCCTCTGTATCCCTCTGTACCCCTCTGTATCCCTCTGTACCCCTCTGTATCCCTCTGTATTCCTCTGTATCCCTCTGTATTCCTCGGTATTCCTCTGTACCCCTCTGTATCCCTGTGTATTCTTCTGTATCCCTCTGTATTCATCTGTATTCCTCTGTATCCCTCTGTACCCCTCTATCCCTGTGTATTCTTCTGTACCCCTCTGTATTCCTCTGTACCCCTCTGTATCCCTCTGTATCCCTCTGTATCCCTCTGTACCCCTCTGTATCCCTCTGTACCCCTCTGTATCCCTCTGTACCCCTCTGTATCCCTCTGTATTCCTCTGTATCCCTCTGTATTCCTCGGTATTCCTCTGTACCCCTCTGTATCCCTGTGTATTCTTCTGTATCCCTCTGTATTCATCTGTATTCCTCTGTATCCCTCTGTACCCCTCTATCCCTGTGTATTCTTCTGTACCCCTCTGTATTCCTCTGTACCCCTCTGTATTCCTCTGTACCCCTCTGAATCCCTCTGTATCCCTCTGTACCCCTCTGTATCCCTCTGTACCCCTCTGTATCCCTCTGTACCCCTCTGTATCCCTCTGTACCCCTCTGTATCCCCCTGTATCCCTCTGTACCCCTCTGTACCCCTCTGTATCCCTCTGTATCCCTCTGTACCCCTCTGTATCCCTCTGTACCCCTCTGTACCCCTTTGTACCCCTCTGTATCCCTCTGTACCCCTCTGTATCCCTCTGTATCCCTGTGTATTCTTCTGTATCCCTCTGTATTCATCTGTATTCCTCTGTATCCCTCTGTACCCCTCTGTATTCCTCTGTATTCCTCTGTACCCCTCTGTATCCCTCTGTACCCCTCTGTATCCCTCTGTACCCCTCTGTATCCCTCTGTATCCCTCTGGACCCCTCTGTATTCCTCTGTACCCCTCTGTATCCCTCTGTATTCCTCTGTATCCCTCTGTACCCCTCTGTATCCCTGTGTATTCTTCTGTATTCCTCTGTACCCCTCTGTATCCCTCTGTATTCCTTTGTATCCCTCTGTACCCCTCTGTATCCCTCTGTACCCCTCTGTATCCCTCTGTACCCCTCTGTATCCCTCTGTATTCCTTTGTATCCCTCTGTACCCCTCTGTATCCCTCTGTACCCCTCTGTATCCCTCTGTACCCCTCTGTATCCCTCTGTATTCCTTTGTATCCCTCTGTACCCCTCTGTATTCCTCTGTATCCCTCTGTATTCCTCTATATCCCTCTGTACCCCTCTGTATCCCTCTGTATTCCTCTGTATTCCTCTGTATTCCTTTGTACCCCTCTGTATTCCTCTGTATCCCTCTGTACCCCTCTGTATCCCTCTGTATTCCTCTGTATCCCTCTGTATTCCTTTGTACCCCTCTGTATTCCTCTGTATCCCTCTGTACCCCTCTGTATCCCTCTGTATTCCTCTGTATCCCTCTGTACCCCTTTGTATCCCTCTGTATTCCTCTGTATCCCTCTGTATTCCTTTGTACCCCTCTGTATTCCTCTGTATCCCTTTGTATTCCTCTGTACCCCTCTGTATTCCTCTGTATCCCTCTGTACCCCTCTGTATTCCTCTGTATCCCTCTGTACCCCTCTGTATCCCTCTGTATTCCTCTGTATCCCTCTGTACCCCTTTGTATCCCTCTGTATTCCTCTGTATCCCTCTGTATTCCTTTGTACCCCTCTGTATTTCTCTGTATCCCTTTGTATTCCTCTGTATCCCTCTGTATTCCTCTGTATCCCTCTGTACCCTCTGAACCCCTCTGTATTCCTCTGTATCCCTCTGTACCCCTCTGTATCCCTCTGTACCCCTCTGTATCCCTCTGTATTCCTCTGTATCCCTCTGTACCCCTTTGTATCCCTCTGTATTCCTCTGTATCCCTCTGTATTCCTTTGTACCCCTCTGTATTTCTCTGTATCCCTTTGTATTCCTCTGTATCCCTCTGTATTCCTCTGTATCCCTCTGTACCCCTCTGAACCCCTCTGTATTCCTCTGTATCCCTCTGTACCCCTATCCCTCTGTACCTCTCTGTACCCCTATGTATACCACTTTATTCCTCTGTCTCCCTCTTTAGCCCTCTGTATTTTTCTGTATCCTTCTCTATCCTTCTGTATCTGTACCCCTCTGTATTCCTATTTGCAGCCAGCGCCGGACAGATGCAATAAGGAAAATATATTTTTTTTCTGATATGGAAAGGAGGCGTCTGTATTGTGTAATACACCCCAACACCCCCCCCCCCTCCCACACACACACACACACACACACACACACACACACACACACACTGACTACATCGGCCACTTTGATGATTTATTCGCTCTTTTCTTTTTCTTTTTTTTTTCTTCCAGTGGGAGAAGAGAGATCATGAGACACTGTACTGGGAACAAGACACATTTTGCTCACCCACACACACACACACACACACACACACACACACACACACACAGACACACACACACACACACACAACCCAGACCTATTTCTGGCAAGGTCAGTCCCATTACGCCCCATTACCTCGCCTCAATTGGCTGCCGTCCACGTTTCCCCATTTTTATCCCTCGCGCGATCGTGACGCACCCACCTCTCTCTCTCTCTCTCTCTCTCTCTCTCTCTCTCTCTCTCTCTCTCTCTCTCTCTCTCTCTCTCTCTCTCCCTCAACTGTCTGGATCAATTGGGTCTCAAAGCAGCATCGAGACAATGTGCTAAGAATACTTGAACAGGGACCTTGGGGGGTTCGAACCATTTGCTCACAGCAGTAAAAAAAAAAAGTGAGAGAGAGAGAGAGAGAGAGAGAGAGAGAGAGAGAGAGAGAGAGAGAGGGGGGGGGGGGGAGTAGGTTTGGGAAGGTAAGGTGATTTTCGTCTGCTTCAGTCAGGTCGAATCAGTGAATAGCGAACCCCCGAGACGCGTTGATTCTTAACAAGGGAGTCGAAGCAGCGAGCAACGAACCATGGCTTCGACACAGCGGGGTTCGAGACGGTGTTGCTGCAGCGAAAGACATATAAAGTTGATGGAGGTCAAGAGAGTTCTTAGGCGGGAGTGGGGGCGCCCCGACACAGGTGGGGCCCCCGACACAGGCGGGGGTGTGGCCCCCGACACAGGCGGGGTTCGGTCCCCCGACACAGGCGGGGGTGGGGCCCCCGACACAGGCGGGGGTGTGGCCCCCGACACAGGCGGGGGTGGGGCCCCCGACACAGGCGGGGGTGGGGCCCCGACACAAGCGGGGGTGGGGCCCCCGACACAGGCGGGGGTGGGGCCCCCAACACAGGCGGGGGTGGGGCCCCCGACACAGACGGGGGTTCGGTCCCCCGACACAGGCGGGGGTGGGGCCCCCGACACAGGCGGGGGTGGGGCCCCCGACACCGGCGGGGGTGAAGCCCTGACACAGGCGGGGGTGGGGCCCACGACACCGGCGGGGGTGGGGACCCCCGGCACAGGCGGGGATGTGACCCCCTCTAACACAAGCAGGGGTGAACCTTCAGTCGTAGAAGATACGAATCACTGTTTCGACCCATCGAAGCACTACGGTCGAGACGACTCGTCGACACCCACACACGGTGTAAGATGAACACATAGGGTACACAAAAGTCTCTTTAGAATCTAGATAGCTGAGGTTAGGATAGACTAGAAAGAAGGCTGTCTCTCCCCTGTGCCCTCCACTCCCTCCTGCCGAATCTAGACAGATTGGACGTGTGTTCTAGATGGCTAAGGTCAGGGTACAACAGCAGGAAGTCCCCTCTCTCTCTCTTGCCGCCCACTCCCTCCGGTTCAGCTGGCCGGTATAGGACCAAGAATGGCAAGCAGGATCATGCAGTTGACGAGGTAAAAAACAGCACGGAACTTAACAGGAAAGAATGAAGTGAAGTTCCTGCTGGTTAATGTCTATTCCATACTCTCTTGATACATTCTGCTGTTGTATACTGCGCTATGGTAGTGGTGTCATCTGGGGCAATGCCATCCTTTGAGTCTGACCTGAAAGAATGGTGTAAGTGTATATATATATATATATGTATATATATATAAATATATATGTGTGTGTGGGTGTGGATGTGTGTGTGTGTGTCTGTGTGTGTGTGGGTGTGTGTGTGTGTGGGTGTGTGTGTGTGGGTGTGTGTATACTTCGTCATTCTTATCATTTAGGAAATGCCTGAACTGATGAACTTTTTCTCCAACCGGTATTGTTTCTGGTGCTTTGTGGTCGGCTGTTCTTAGGGATAAAAAAACAAAAACCCTCGTATTTGATAAGCTGTATTGCTCACTGCTATACACACAGTTTATCGTGCTTTGAACCGTCACTGATAACGATTGTAAGATCCTTTTCATCATCAGATTTCGCTAGAAGATTTCCCCGAGGCAGTTTATAGTCCCGTGTGCTATCATCTCTTAGAGGGGATGACTCTCCATTTGTCTCTGTTCAATTCTATTCGCCATTCATCTCACCACAATGCGAGTGTATCAAGATAGCTTTGAATTTCCTTCACGGTCTTGCCTCGTTATTGCTCTGTCTGCAGGTTTTGTATACCGTGTGCCTATTTAGAAATCTTGGGGACATGATAATATCCAGTCTTAGATCTTCATGTAGGTCATGAGGAGAATAGAGGGGCCGAAAATCTGATCCCCATGGCACCCCACTTGTCACGTTCATGCAGCCCACTTTTACCATCGTAAAGTGTGAGCGGAATCCTGACTCATACGTCTCTTTCTGCGTACCCATTCGTGTCATTTTGTATCCTGTAAGATACAGACCGTGTATTTCGTGTGCCTTACAGCTCCTCTGTATCATGTCCAGTGCAAGGTCATTCTGTATATTGGATGTTGTATGTATGATGTATTTGTTTTCATTTTACCATCATTCTTATCGCCATATCACCAATCTCGTTTCCAAATGGACGTTGGCTTTCAACGCTCTCTCATCCCTCCATCCCTCTCTCCCCTTTTGCCACATTGAGAGACTTGGGGGGGTTCTGTGGGGCCCACTTGTCACCCTCCTTCCCCACCCCATATGTCTGTGTCCTGTACCCGCTGTACATTTGCCTCCACCTACCCCTTCATCACACAACCACACAAATGCATCGTCTGTGTATACGAAGGCAGGTTAAAGTCTTATAGATCTAATAAGTCTTTATGCATTTTTTTTTCTCATGGGTGACTTCGTCTTGTCCATAGTTCGTCTGCTGTGCCATTCGATTTGATTTTGAATGGTAATCTCTTGTGAGGTACTTTGTCCAATGGCTTTTGAGAATTGAATATACTACGTCGAAAGGTACTTCGATGTCCCAGATGTTCCATATGACAATGGAAAATCTTCATGGATTTCTCATATAAGAACTTTTGTTTTAATGTTTACAACCTCAAAAACTGATATATATATATATATATATATATATATATATATATATATATATATATATATATATATATATATATATATATATATGCATTTTTTTAAAAGAAAATACAACACATCTATGTTTCTTTATGAAAATATACACCACATCTCGTGAGTTGTATTCAACATGACCGGGTTCAGTCAGAGCTGCTAATATCTTGTCTTATTGGACCAAAAGTTTGCCTTCATGTGATTTTAGGATCATGTGTTTATTGTCACTTAATCCTGAGATATCGTATTTGCTTCCAGCCAAATTAATGTTGTGGTGGCGTGTTAACCATCGCCTCTCCCGCCTCACGTTTTCTGTCTATGGTGTGGTGGACTAGGTCGAGTATAGTGCTGCCCTCTGATTGGCTCAATGATCACGTTTTCTGTCTATGGTGTGGTGGACTAGGTCGAGTATAGTGCTGGCCTCTGATTGGCTTATTGATCAGGGTGGTTCGAGAAGTCGTTCACTAAAGGTGATTCGTCTCTGATCATTCTGTCGAGGTGTAGTGCAATCTACACCAGGACTGGTTAAGGTCACTTACGTCTCTTAGAACCTTATAGATTGATTACGTTTCGTTGTATAGAATTATACAACGCACTTCTTTGTCATTGAACGTCTATATAACGATGACCAAAAAGCTTACATATTTCTATTTGTGTCGGCTATGGCAACGTAAGGAGAAACGTGAGTGTCTGTATCTATGTATCTTTCTTTTTCTTTTTCTAACCTCGTCTCAAGCAGCTAACACCATGAATTCACGACACCTCCCCACCTCACTGCCTAGTGCCCGAGGATTTTTAGCGAGCCGTTTGTGTCCGGGTTACAGCTCGTTCGTCAACCAATTGGTCGTTTTTCCGTATTCATCCGCGTGTTTCGTGAAACTGGTGTATAAGGTGTTCGAGAGTGGTTTCGATGGTGCACCAAGATGGTACGTGTTGTATGTTCGAGACCGCCTTGTTGCGATGGATAGTAAGGTCGAAGTTACCTTGAGGAGGTAAGGTCGTTCGGTCTAGTCTGTTTTGTTAAGTGAGGATTGTATGGTCGAGTTTGCCCTCGTATAACAGAAGCTGGAAGGATCAGACGTGGTGGTGTCTCAGATCCAAACAAAAAAGGGGTCGAATACGTAGGGAGAGAGAGGGTCTCATACAAAGTTGGGGAGAAGAAGTGGGTGGTAAAGGTTCAAGGAAGGGAGAGAGAGAGAGAGAGAGAGAGAGAAGGGTTCAGGAGGGAGGGAGAGGGATGGGGGTTTCAAGATACAAAAGGGAGAGTGGTAGTGGGTTCAGGAGTGAGAGTAAAATGGTAAGGTTTCAGGAGTGAGGGAGGATGGTAGGATGCAGGAGAGAGAGAGAGAGAGAGAGAGAGAGAGAGAGAGAGAGAGAGGAGAACCACCATCATCATTCGTCTGTCTCCCCCTGTGGGAGGAGACCACATCGGGGGGGGGAGAGAGCGAACCCGGTCGACTTACTTCGTCTTCATCTCCCCAACCGAGACCTTCGCTTGGTGTGTGTGTGTGTGTGTGTGTGTGTGTAAAAGCCACGGTCGCGTCAGCTACCTCAAGTGCTGAGGTCTTCATGTCTTATGAGCTTGATGGAGTAATCTGTTGTGGCCACAGAGAGAGAGAGAGAGAGAGAGAGAGAGAGAGAGAGAGAGAGAGCTAGCTCTGTGCCTCTCTCATAGCCATACCTGAAACGCTGTTGGTGGGAGAGGGAGGAGGCTTAGACCCCTCTTGCCCTAATGGGGGGAGGGGGGGGGTAGTAGAGGAGGGGGGTGTAGCGCCAACCCCCCCCCCCCCTCCCCCACCTCCTTGTCCACTAAGGCGGGCACACACAGAGACCACTGGATTAATGACTGATCAACGTAGCTGTTACGGGAAGGAGAGACAAGAGGCGAAATACCTTTTAACATTGGTCGTCACACCACAAGGCGACACTGTGACCACTACTGGCAACGCTGTCATCAAAGATTTTTTGTTATTATTGTTATTAAGATGGGTCTCCCGGGCGACCTTGGCAACGCTGACTGACCCCCCAGGAGTAAGGGTGGGTTGTTTAGACCTATATACAACTGCCAGGGTCGTTTAAGGTCGTCAAGGGTGTATATACTCTCACATTACGACCTTAGTTGAGGACGTGGTGGACATGAAGAAGAAAAAGATATGGGGAGAAAAATATTTCTAAACAATTTTTACCAAAATTTTCCCCAAAAAAGAACAATATTTGAAAAGATTACCAAAATTTTCACCCAAAAGAACAATATTAAAAACGATTTTTACCAAAATTTTACTCAAAAGAACAACATGGATGCCTTCGCGGGCCATCAAATGGGTCGAGCCTGCCCGCACGAGTTCGAATCCTGGTCTCGGCAGCCGGTCCACAGTCAACCCAGCTGTTCATCCTTATCCCCTCTGGGTTGATCTTCAAAATGGGTACCTGTCTTTATATATATATATATATATATATATATATATATATAGATAGATAAATAGATAGATAGTAGGATGGCCTTCATAAGGGCAGTCTGGTGCCTGAGTCGTCTCGAGCACCACGCCTATTAACCAAACCGAATAAAAAAAGAGAACGAGGTAGTTTGTGTCTTGGCTTGACACTGGCACTGTATATTTTAATCTGGACGCCTTTTGTGCGACCCTAACAAATCTACCCCCCCTAACCCCCCATCACCACCCCGTCCCAGGCTGCAACATTGAAGAAAATGGGGGTAGAGTGGCTGAACATTGGAGAAAATGGGAGGCGAGTGGCTGAATTACCCCCCCTGTCGTCTTCCGTCTTGGTTAGGCTCATTTTTTCTCTGTTGCTTTTTTCCTTTCGTTCGTCATGTAGTGCGAGGCTCCTCCCCTCCTTTATTATGCTGTTATGGATCCTTTAGTTCTGGGATGAAGTTATTATGCGTTAGGTGCGTGTTCTTGTTTTTTTTTTTTTGTTTTTTTTTACGTCTTGTCCACGTGGGTAGCGTTAGTGGCTGTAGGGGGGGGGGGACGTTGTTAGGGTAATTAGGGGGTGATAATTCTGTTGTTGGCTTTTGTTTACTGCGTTGGATGTATATATATATATATATATATATATATATATATATATATATATATATATATATATGTGTGTGTGTGTGTGTGTGTGTGTATATGTGTGTGTGTGTGGGTGTGTGTGTATACCCCTTAAGATTAGGCCATTTACAGTTGGAGAATTGGATAATTGGTCAACGTTAAGTCGTGTATTCAACCTGGAAACAAAGGTCACAGTCTTCAGGACCAGTTTATACTGTCAGTGTGAAGATTTTATTTATGATTGAGGAGAGTGTCAAAGGGTAGAGAGATTGGTCGTACGTCAAGACAACGTAATGGCGACCAGGGACAGGCGCCGGGGAGAACTGACCGGCCACCACTGCGCCGCCTCAGATGGCATTCAGGCTATCTTACCAACCCCAGAATAGACGACGAAGTAGGTCGATAGCGAAACACGATAATGCCAGTTGGTGACCTGTGGATTCTATTGATCTTAGCGACTGTGGACCACGTCTTGTGATGGTCGTAAAGTGTTTTATATTTTTTTACGACAGAGCCATTACGTCAACACAGCGTAGCTCAAGTTTGCAGAATGACTATATACGTGTTGCCAGTACACTGTCGAAGGACTTGGCTCAGCTTAAGCTCATACCATTATAGACCTGGAAGTCTAACGTCACGAGGAATTAACGTGTGACGTCCAGTCTAATGGAAGCGTGTGACGTAAGGTATGACGAAAGGTTGACGTCATATGGTGAAAGTTGGACGTCACTTAGGATGAAAGTTTTTACGTCATATTGTGAAAGTTTGACGTCACGAACCCCAGGATGAACTTGTGACACAATAAAGCACACAGAGGCAACGGTATAAACTATATAAGAACATGTGTTGCGAAAAAAAAACGATGCATGAGAATGGAGACTTTCTTCTTGACTCTTGGAAAGCATTTGACGCGGTAGTTTTCTGGACTTTTGGAAAGCATTTGACACTGTGTAATTTGTGGACTCTCGGAAAGCATTTGACGCGGTAAACCATATCGTATTCTGTTAGACAAAGGTGTCTGTATTCCCTAATGCGTGGCCGCCTTTCTGGCCGTTCCAATGCTGTAGTATTTGATGGGGCGACCATCCCCTTCTTACCGTATCAACAGCGGAGTTCCTCAAGGTTCTGTTTTCATCACCTACTCTCTTTTTTTCTCACCATCCGTGATCATCTCTCTTCGATTCCCAATTCTCCTTATTCTTGTACTGATCATTCCATCTGACTCACATGACTCAATTTTTTTCTTCTCTCATTCTCTCTCTAATGATTATTATCTTCTCTGACTACACTTCTATCCTCTTTCACTTCTGCCATACGCATCAGCTCGGAAGTGGAAAGCAAGCGATAATCTGGCTAGAAATTCCATAACCTTAAAAGATACAGTTTCTCCGCGTCCAAGTCAAAAGTTTCCCTCGGGCTCACATTTCCAAACACCGCAACTCATCCCTGTAACAGCATAATCCTTCTGGGTATATAACCATGTCTTCAACTCTCTCTCTCTCTCTCTCTCTCTCTCTCTCTCTCTCTCTCTCTCTCTCTCTCTCTCTCTCTCTCTCTCTCTCTCTCTCTCGCCTGGCAAGCAAACCCCCCCACTTGATCAACGCCACAGAGTCTGTCTGCCTTCCCAGAGCTGGGGATGATATATTTTTTTTCTCTCTCTCTCGTGTGAGCAGCTGTTCCACACCTCGCCCACCTACTCACAAATGGGACGCTGCTCACACACACACACACACACACACACACACACACACACACACAACACACACACACACACACGCACAACACACACACACACACACACACACACACACACACACACACGTCTCGAGTGGCGCTTCCTCCTCCTTGGCTCTATTGATCAGCGGAGTGGAATCAGAAACCGTGCGTCTCATTATTAAGTCTCCTGGCATCACCTCTCTCTCTCTCTCTCTCTCTCTCTCTCTCTCTCTCTCTCTCTCTCTCTCTCTCTCTCTCTTCAACCCTTCCATCCACTCCTCTTCCTCTTCCTCCTTTTCCTCCAACTCCTCCTCCTCCTCCTCCTTCTCCTTCTCTTCCTCCTCGTACGCCGCCTCGTTGCTGCTGCTGTCCTCTCTCTCTCTCTCTCTCTCTCTCTCTCTCTCTCTCTCTCTCTCTCTCTCTCTCTCTCTCTCTCTCTCTCTCTCTCTCTCATTCGTCGTGTTCAGGCCAGACCACCTCGCTTGGACCTCGAGGAGGGTGTGTTGGGGGTGTCCTGTGTGGTGTCTTCTGTATCCTCCGTGTAACACTCTCTTCATTCTAACGTTCCATCTTTCTCTCAGAGGTTGAAGTAGAAGAGAAGGGAAGGGATTTCCTCGCGCCAAGGATCTCTTCCCAGTCCAGGAGCGCCACGGTGTGTGTGCTGAGATGGTCCCTCGCCACAGGGAAGAACTCATCCTGTAAAGTGAGATAAAAGTAAGAAGCACCTACATAAGTATAGAGGCCCGTGTTCCACTTTGAAAAGTACAGTGGGTGGTGGTTTGGGGTGTATAACATGTGAGTGTTGTACGGAAAGAAGATAATGTATGTACGTAAGCCATCCACCCCCCCCCCTCACAGGGAATTGTTTACACATGTCTGGAATTATATGCAGATGATGGCGTTGCTGACCATAGTGCCTCCACGGGCCGCGCCGCCCGGGGTCGGTCGAGGGCATCGGTTCGAATCCCGGTGGCGGCAGTCCGTCCACTCTTCAACCTAGCCGTTTCGTCCTCTGCTTAAGAGGTCTATCGGTCGATAGATTAAGGGATCACCTGCTTAGTGTAGGATGTGTGTGTGTGTGTGTGTGTGTGTGTGTGTGCGTGTGTGTACGTATGTATGTATGACGTAGCGTCATACATACCCCCCCCCCCCCGTTCTCAGCTGACTTGAAAGAAAATGGAGAGAGAGAGAGAGAGAGAGAGAGAGAGAGAGAGAGAGAGAGAGAGAGAGAGAAGGTTAACGAGAAAGCTCCATTTCTCCCCTCCTTCTCCCCTCTTTCTCCCCTCTTCCCCCCCCCCGACGACCCGAGACAGAGTCCACCTCCAGCCTCGTCGTCGTCGTCGTCCAGACGAACACCCCCCCCCCCCAACCACCAACCCCCAACCCCTCCCCCTCCCATCCCTCCCCCTACCCCACCCCTCCCCCCCACCCCCCCACACACCCCCCCACCCCCCATCCCACCCCTTTACCCGAAGCGAGCGTTGCCAGTAATAGAATCAGATGACATAACTTGCGACGCTGCTGCAGACGAGGCATCCTTAAGGAGGTGGGTCGAGTCTCTCTCTCTCTCTCTCTCTCTCTCTCTCTCTCTCTCTCTCTCTCTCTCTGATCTCAGGACATCAGTATGTTTTGTGTCGTATTGGGTAATTCTCTTAGGGGGAGGGAGTGGGGCTGGCGGGGCGGGGTCTAGACTGTCGACGTCTGGAATGATATATATATATATATATATATATATATATATATATTTATATGTGTGTGTGTGTGTGTATAGAGAGAGAAAGAGAGAGAGAGAGAGAGAGAGAGAGAGAGAGAGAGAGAGACAAACTTTGCCCCCATGAAGGTAAGGGCTAGCGCGTAGCGCCCATCGCATTCCCATAGCGTTCCCTAGAGCCCCATAGCATTTCACATGGTCGGAGGCAATGTCTTGAGACTAAACATGGCGCCTGTACGTTCAGGTCGGTTTCCCGTTCTTGTCTCTGTCTCGCCTTGTGATTTTTAAGAGAAATATTCACTATAGTCTCTCCCACGCCAGACCTGCCAATAGGGAATCATTTTTATTTATTTTTTTGAGTGTGGTTTGGGACGCGCTGCCTCCTACGATCCTCCAAGGGTAAGTGGGTGAGTGATGATATACCTATTACGTCTGCGTTCCAGAAAGCATCCTGTGGAGCATTGGAAGATCTTCTTTACACACTCGTAAATGCTACAGTCTCTCTCTCTCTCTCTCTCTCTCTCTCTCTCTCTCTCTCTCTCTCTCTCTCTCTCTCTCTCTCTCTCTCTCTCTCTCCCCTGGCCTCGTAAGGTGTGGCGTTAAGCACACAGTAGCGCTCCTGTTCGTGAGGGCGTGAGCGCCTCGAAGTGCTGCCCCCATCATTGTCTTTATTCTCTCCTTCAGGATCGGGAAGATTCATCCTACAGTCTATTTTTCTTCGTCGTCGTCTTCTTCTTCTTCGGGCAAGAGGCAAAGTGTTGCCCCCCCGTTACCTCGTCGTCTTCTTCTTCTTCTTCTTCGGGCAAGAGGCAAAGTGTTGCCCCCCCGTTACCTCGTCGTCTTCTTCTTCTTCTTCGGGCAAGAGGCAAAGTGTTGCCCCCCCCGTTACCTTCGTCCAGAGGTGAGGGAAGGAGATGAGGGGAGGGGGTCGTGTGATACGATTGCCCCCCGAGGCCCATCCAGGTCGTCCAGTCGTGTTATGACGACGTCTGTGTGTGTGTGTGTGTTCGTCTGATGTTGGTCTGTAAGTCGACCTCCGGTATCCCGGGTAGGGATGTGTGTGTGTGGGGGAGGTGTGTAGGTGTGGGTGTGGGGGGGATGTCAGGACGTCATCATCCCCCACTGGGTCTTCATCATCATCATCATCCCCCACTGGAGAGCATCTCGTTCTCGGTGGGGCCCCCCAGTGGGTAGACTTTGTTTATGTCACTTCTACTGACGGGGTTTCTTTATGCTTGATCTTATCCGCGAAGAGATGATATTGAAACTGTGACTCGTGTTCGCGTCTGTGTCAGATCCTAAGAACTAGGAAACAAGAGGGGTGCAAGTAAAGGACCTTGGGGGGAACTGAGCTCTTTTTTTCTTTTTTTACGGTGGAGACACTGGGGAAAATAGCCTTGTTACACAGCATTATGTGGTCTGTCAGTTACGAGGTTGTATGTCCATCTTCCAATTGAACTGGTTATTCCCATCTCGCGCGTTTTATGAGCTGTGACATCATGGTCACATTTATTGAATACTTCTGCAGTCTGTTTATATCACGCCAGCATTTGGTTGGCCTTCCAGGGCCTCTCCAATCTTGTTGTGATGGTCAGACAGAGGTAAGATCCACTGAAACAAAATGTCATGTGGTTATTGATAGTTTCCATGAATTTACCGAATTGACATTGTTGTCCTGAGTTATATGGACTTTACTGGATTACATAAATTCGCTGATGATGCCAAGGTCGTGAAGGAAGTAAAAGAGCGTTGAGGTGTGCAGCCACTCACAGAGGAGGGGACCTAGACAAGACACCAAAGTTGACGGTCTGATCCGTGGTTGGTGAAAATTCATCCAGAGTAGATGTAAGCCAATGACGGGATGGGGTCACAGTAAAAGAAGGTTTTCAGTATGACCATTATCTCGTGGGAAATTTGGGAGTTGACGTCGTCCCTAATCTGTCGCCAGAGTCCCACATCAGGAGAATGGTTAGAGAGAGACAGACTGTCTGAGAGCAAATATCAGAATAGCTTTCAAGTCTATGGATACGAAAATATCTGGCAAGCTGCTCACATCCTACATCAGGCCAGAACTAGGATATGCTTCTCGAGTCTGGTCACCGCACTTAGGGAAGCACAAAGAACCAATACAGCTGTCCAGAGGAGGGCAACGAAGATGATATCCGAATTAGGAGATCTTAAACTTTCCCCATTGTGGAGGAGAGAAGAGTGAGTGGTGACCTGTTCAACATAAAGCTAAGGAAGAATCCTGTTGAAAAAAAATGATTTAAAGAAGTATTTTTTTTTCTTACAAAAGTGGAATGGGATGAATGGAATCAACTGAATAAGGATATGATGAACAACAGCAGCTATACAGGAGGGACGAGAGACCCCCACGAGTGTAAAAACTCCCTCCCTCCCCACGTCCATATACCAAGACCGGATCATGCCTCCTCAGGCCTGGTCAACCACCACACCTGAAGAAGCACAAAGATCTAAATTGAAAGGGTCCGGAGAGGAGGGGCAAGCAGGTAAGATGTGGTACCTGAAGCGAGAGGGAGAGAGAGAGAGAGAGAGAGAGAGAGAGAGAGAGAGAGAGAGAGAGAGAGAGAGAGAGAGAGAGAGGAGGGGGGAGAGCTGAACTATAGTAAGAGGCTGAGGGAGGGGCTGGAAGAAGGAAAAAAAGATAGATATTGTCCACCATGGATGAGGGAGAAGAGAGAGAGAGAGAGAGAGAGAGAGAGAGAGAGAGAGAGAGAGAGAGAGAGAGAGAGAGAGAGAGAGGAAGGGGTTGACCAAAAGTGTACAGCCTCCTGGTTCTCGCATTTGGTTGCTCGACCCCGTTGGACGCAATGGGAGCATCTAAAACCCCACCTCAACCCCTCCTCAGAGGCCATGTGAAGGTGCACCCAGCTAGGCAAGATGCTGGCGAGTCGTGTAATGGTCTGGACAGTTAGCAGTTCTTCTTCGAAAGATGGCACGAAAGAAACTTGGAAGAGATATGTTGAAGTACTTATGTCATCTACGAGATCTGGATGAATGAAGTGAATTAAGTGTTGACACTACGAATGCTGACGTCACCCACCGCCCCCCTCCCCCCCCCCCTTCCTCCCCTCCTCCTCCTCCAGTACACAGAGTTTAATCTCACAAACTAGCCACAGTTTCGTGTTGGGGGGATGAGCAGTGGTGGGATGGGGGGGGGGAAGGGCATGTTGGGGTGAGTGGAGGATGCACGGCAGCCGTGTGTCTCCTCCCTCCTCCTCCTCCTCCTCCTCCTCCTCCTCCTCCTCCCGCAGCAGCAGGACAAGGCCACCAGGTACTGGGTCCACGGAGGAGGGAGGGGGGGGGCGTAGGTAGGGCCCCCCCCTAACCTTCCAACATGGACAGAGGCGGTGAGGTACATGGCCAAGCTGACAAGGGCCATCACCTCAACCTCATGTTGATGGGAGGTCACGGGACGAGCCGGGTGTGAGGGAGGGAGGGAGATGGCAAAGTGTCACACTCCATGTAGGTCGTTTCTGAGGGAGGGAGGGAGGGAGTTAAACACCCTGTACCAGTTAAGGATGACACGACCTTAAGTTGACATGTTACAGTGGGTGCCTGACATGTAAACATATTTTTTTTGAGGGGGGTATGTAAACATATTTTTTGGGGGCCTGTTGTATATTGAGATGGTGTCGGGAAGAGATGTTAAGTCCCCGCTTGCAATATCGTCCCGTTACGTACGGCTGGCGAAGGGAGTAAGAAGCCATTATATAAACGTGGAGGTCCGCGCTTTCGCCTCGGAGTCGCAGGGCAGCGAAGGGGTTTTGGGAGGAGGAGGAGGAGGAGAAGAAGAAGGAGGTTTGTGGAGGCGGAGAAGAAGAAGGAGGAGGAGGAGGAGGAGGCGGTGGATGTGGTGGTGCGTGAGTGAACTGGCTGTGTGAGACCTGACTGACCCATTCCAGAGGAGGAGTTTAGTATAGCGTAATCACTCGTATTTGTACCCCACCTGCAGACCGGAGGGTGGTGTGCTAGCCTTTCTCGGGCCGCGGAGCGGGGGAGGCTCCTCCTCGAGTGGAGGGAGTCATACCAGAACATTGCTATGTATGGAGGAGGACGATGAGGATGGGGTGGGGTGGGTCACTCGTGTTTACGAGACGTGAGTTGATGATTGTTATAATTCTGTTTTCATCGTCACTGTACATCAGTTAGCCACCTCCTAGGGCGCTCATGTTGGGAGGGTGCTGAAGGGGTGTATATATATATATTTTTTTTTTTTTTTTTTTTTTATACTTTGTCGCTGTCTCCCGCGTTTGCGAGGTAGCGCGAGGAAACAGACGAAAGAAATGGCCCAACCCCCATACACACGTACATACACACGTCCACACACGCAAATATACATACCTACACAGCTTTCCATGGTTTTACCCCAGACGCTTCACATGCCTTGATTCAATCCACTGACAGCAAAGTCAACCCCTGTATACCACATCGCTCCAATTCACTCTATTCCTTGCCCTCCTTTCACCCTCCTGCATGTTTCAGAAGGGCCCCGATCACACAAAATATATATATTTAAATATATATATATATAAAATATATATAATAAAATATATATATAATATATAATATATATATATATATATATATATATATATATATATATATATATACATATATATATGGGAGAGTATGGTTGGAAATACTGGTGAAACGTTCAAAGGTGTCCATTGTCGAAACACAGGATCAGAGAGGGAGATTGAGAGAAAGGCTGAGAGAGATTGAGAGAGAGAGAGAGAGAGAGAGAGAGAGAGAGAGAGAGAGAGAGAGAGAGAGAGAGAGAGAGTATTGATGGTGTTGACGGACTCCTGAATATCACAGATTTCCTCATTCCGTCGTTTGGATACATCTGTACGTCGAGGTTTTTTTGTCCTTCCCAGGTCCAGTCCAGCACAACGGTACGTCCGTCGTACTCAAGTATCGTACCCCGTCGTACCCAAGAATCGTACAGCGTCGTACTCAAGTACCGAACCTTGTCGTACCGAAGTATCGTACTGCGTCATACTCAAGTACCGAACCTTGTCGTACCGAAGTATCGTACTGCGTCATACTCAAGTACCGAACCTTGTCGTACCGAAGTATCGTACTGGGTCGTACTCAAGTACCGAACCTTGTCGTACCGAAGTATCGTACCGCGTCGTATTCAAGTACCGAACCTTGTCGTACCGAAGTATCGTACCGCGTCGTATTCAAGTACCGAACCTTGTCGTACCGAAGTATCGTACCGCGTCGTACTGAAGTTTATCGTACGGCGTCGTACTGAAGTTTATCGTACGGCGTCGTACTGAAGTTTATCGTACGGCGTCGTACTCAAGTTTATCGTACGGCGTCGTACTCAAGTTTATCGTACGGCGTCGTACTCAAGTTTATCGTACGGCGTCGTACTCAAGTATCGTACCCCTTCGTACTCAAGTATCGTACGCCGTCGTGATAAAAGGAATTAACAGCTGTTGGCTTTTTTTCTTCCCTTTTCTTTTTCTTCCTCCCTCATGGCTTAACCCTCTCATACGACCTCACAAGTCCTTGTCGTCTCGAGTGAGGAGGACAAGGAGGAGGAAGGAGTGAGGTGAAGGAGGGAGGGGGGGGGTAGAGGTGGCTACCTGGCCCGCTCCGGTCCGCGCCCCTGCCCCCGGTCCGCCTCAGGCCCTGGTCCGACCCTTTGGTCCCAGTCCGCCCCTCCTGGCCCGTTCCACCCCCCCCTGGCCCGGTCCGACCCTGCTCTGGTCCGGCCCTCCCCTGGTCTGGCCCTTCTCTGGTCCAGCCTTCCCCTGGTCCGGCCCTTCTCTGGTCCGGTCCTCGTCTGGTCCGGCCCTCCTCTGGTCCAGCCTTCCCCTGGTCCGGCCCTCCTCTGGTCCGGCCTTCCCCTGGTCCGGCCCTCCTCTGGCCCGGTCCTCCCCTGGTCCGGCCCGCCCCGCTCAGGTGAAGACGACGTCCCAAGCCTCTCGCTACATTAAGGTACCCCGTGGTACCAAGGGGTTTATCAGGGGGGGAGGAGGGAGGGAGGGAGGATTCCTCAACCCTGTGGTGGGCTGTAGGGGTTGAGGGGGGGGGGGGGGAGGGGGTTAGGGGGGGTGGGCGCACTGTCACCGGGTGGTCCATTATCCCGAGCTGCCTCGGCGAGAGAGAGAGAGAGAGAGAGAGAGAGAGAGAGAGAGAGAGAGAGAGAGAGAGAGAGAGAGAAGATATTAGACGGGCCGCTAAACTTATCTTCTGTGAAATAATTACTTTGTCCCGTGGGCCGAGTGGCGTGGGGAGGGGAGAGGGAAGAGGGGGGGATTGGGGTTAGAGGAGAGGCAGATTGGTCCCCGGGAAAAGATTGGGGGATTAGGAAAGATGATTCGGTTGCCAGAGGGAGCAGAAGTAGGAGGAGGAGGAGGAGGGGAAGGGGGGGAAGGACAGAATGGAGATGAAAGGTTTAGGGCTTGTGTGGTGCGTGTTTGAGAAGGTGGGGAGATGATGGCAAGGGAGGGAGATAACCTGGCTAGAGTGGGGAGATGGAACGGAAGGAGGGAGGGAGGGAGGGAGATAACCTGTCCAGAGTGGGGAGATGGAACGGAAGGAGGGAGGGAGATAACCTGGCTAGAGTGGGGAGATGGAAAGGAAGGAGGGAGGGAGATAACCTGGCTAGAGTGGGGAGATGGAAAGGAAGGAGGGAGGGAGGGAGGGAGATAACCTGTCCAGAGTGGGGAGATGGAACGGAAGGAGGGAGGGAGGGAGGGAGATAACCTGTCCAGAGTAAGGAGATGGAACGGAATGAGGGAGGGAGATAACCTGGCCAGAGTGGGGAGATGGAAAGGAAGGAGGGAGGGAGGGAGGGAGATAACCTGTCCAGAGTGGGGAGATGGAACGGAATGAGGGAGGGAGATAACCTGGCCAGAGTGGGGAGATGGAAAGGAAGGAGGGAGGGAGGGAGGGAGATAACCTGTCCAGAGTGGGGAGATGGAACGGAAGGAGGGAGGGAGATAACCTGGCCAGAGTAGGGAGATGGAACGGAATGAGGGAGGAAGGGAGATAACCTGGCCAGAGTGGGGAGATGGAACGGAAGGAGGGAGGGAGATAACCTGGCTAGAGTGGGGAGATGGAACGGAGGGAGGGAGGGAGATAACCTGGCCAGAGTGGGGAGATGGAAAGGAAGGAGGGAGGGAGGGATATAACCTGATCAAAGTGGGGAGATGACACGGGAGGGAGATAACCTGATCAGAGTGGGGAGATGGAACGGAAGGAGGGAGATATCTTGGTCAAAGTAGGGAGAGGAAACGTTGGCAAGGGGGGAGATAACCTGGTCAGAATGGGGAGAGGAAACGTTGACAGGTAGAGAGGGAGGGAGGGAGGTAACTTGGACAAGGTGGGGAGATGGTATGTTGTGAGAGAGGGAGGGAGGGACTGTAGGGAGATGGTATGTTGTGAGAGAGGGAGGGAAGGAGGGACTGTGGGGAGATGGTATGGTGTGAGAGAGGGAGGGAGGGAGGGTACTGTGGGGAGATGGTATGGTGTGAGAGAGGGAAGGAGGGAGGGACTGTGGGGAGATGGTATGTTGTGAGAGAGGGAGGGAGGGAGGGACTGTGGGGAGATGGTATGCTGTGAGAGAGGGAGGGAAGGAGGGACTGTAGGGAGATGGTATGGTGTGAGAGAGGGAGGGAGGGAGGGACTGTGGGGAGATGGTATGCTGTGAGAGAGGGAGGGAAGGAGGGACTGTAGGGAGATGGTATGGTGTGAGAGAGGGAGGGAGGGAGGTACTGTGGGGAGATGGTATGGTGTGAGAGAGGGAGGGGAGGGAGGGACTGTGGGGAGATGGTATGTTGTGAGAGAGGGAGGGAGGGAGGGACTGTGGGGAGATGGTATGCTGTGAGAGAGGGAGGGAAGGAGGGACTGTGGGGAGATGGTATGGTGTGAGGGAGGGAGGGAGGGAGGGACTGTAGGGAGATGGTATGTTGTGAGAGAGGGAGGGAGGGAGGGAGGGACTGTAGGGAGATGGTATGTTGTGAGAGAGGGAGGGAGGGAGGGACGGACTGTAGGGAGAAGGTATGTTGTGAGAGAGGGAGGGAGGGAGGGAGGGGACTGTAGGGAGATGGTATGTTGTGAGAGAGGGAGGGAGGGAGGGACTGTAGGGAGATGGTATGTTGTGAGAGAGGGAGGGAAGGAGGGACGGGTGGGAAGATGGAAATTTGTGAGAGAGGGAGGGAGGAGGGGGAGGGCCCTGTAGGGAGATGGTATGTTGTGAGAGAGGGAGGGGGGGAGGGACTGTGGGGAGTTTGGTTTATGGTGTGAGAGAGGGGGGAGGGAGGTACTTTTAGGAGATGGTATGTTTTGAAGAGGGGGGGGGAGGGACTGTGGGGGAGGGTATGTTGGGGAGAGAGGAGGGGGAGGGACTGTGGGGAGATGGTATGTTGTGAGAGAGGGGGGGGGAGGGACAGTGGGGAGTTTGGTATGTTGTGAGAGAGGGAGGGAGGGAGGGACTGTGGGAAAAGGTATGTTGTGGAGAGGAGAAAAGCGGGAGGACGTGGGGAGATGGTATGTTGTGGAGAGGGAGGGGGGGAGGGACTGGGGGAAAAGGGATGTTGTGAGAGAGGGGGGGAGGGAGGGACTGTGGGGAGATGGTATGTTGTGAAGAGGGAGGGAGGAGGGACTGTGGGGAAAATAAAAATTTGTGAAGAGGGAGGGAGGGAGGGCCCTGAGGGGAGAGGGTATGTTTGAGAGAGGAGGGAAGGAGGGACTGTGGGGATGGTATGGTTGAGAGAGGGAGGGAGGAGGGAGGGACTTGGGGGGAGATGGTATGTTGTGGAGAGGGGGGGAAGGGGGGACTGTGGGGAGATGAATGCTGTGAGAGAGGAGGGAAGGAGGGACTTTGGGGAGATGGTATGGTGTGAGGGGGAGGGAGGGCTGTGGGGAATGGTATGTTGTGAGAGAGGGGGGGAGGGAGGGACTGTGGGGAGATGGTATGTTGAGAGAGGGAGGGAAGGGGGAACTGGGGGGAAAGATGGAAAGGTTTGAGAGGGGGAGGGAGGGAGGGCCTGGGGGAGAGGGTATTTTGTGAGAGAGGGAGGGACCGTGGGGAGATGGTATGTTTGAGGAGGGAGGGGGGAGGGACTGGGGAGTGGTATGTTGTGAAGAGGGAGGGAGGGAGGGACTGTGGGGAGATGGTATGTTGTGAGAGAGGGAGGGAAGGAGGGACTGTGGAGAGGAGGATGTATGTTCATGAGGGGGGGGGGGATAGGACGTTGGGAGGGAGGCCTTGATTAGGGTACAGGATGGATGGAAGTTCAAGGTCAGTAAGGAAACGTTTTCGTGTTCGGCCAGCAGCAAATGTTTTCACGTGAGGAAAGATATTAAAAAAAAAAAAACGTCGGGTGGAACGTTTGCGAGATGAAGCAAGGAACGCTTTGAAAGTTGACGAGTAAAGAAACGTTTCATTGTTCAGGGGTGAAACGTTTTCAATGTGAAGGGGAAGAAATTTTTAAGGATCGTTTCGAAAGGTAAGAGATGGCGCGTCGTGAGAAGAAAACGGAAAACGTTTTCGTAAAGTGCACACTTACTGAACGGGAGAAAAAAAAAATGGGAAGACGAAGCGATTCTGAGAAGATGGGGTTGACAGCTGAAACGTTCTTTTTTCATAAAGAAAAGAAAGAAACGTTTCGGACTTGAGACAGATATGATGTATAATGGTATGGCAAACGTTTTGAAGGTCGGGAAAGAATCATTTGGAAATAAATGATATAGAGGGAGGGATAGGGACGAGGCTACTTTGAAATACCAGAAAAATTAACGATTTGGGGGAGATTAGTGGACGAGGGATGATGCACGATGATTAAAAATGATTAAAGGGTAAATGGATAATGATAAAAAGATTATATAAGGGTGATGAGAAATGGCTCGTGAGACTTTGTTCGTGTGTGTGTGTATAAATATATATATATATTTTTTTTTTTTTTTTTTTTTAAAACTTTGTCGCTGTCCCCCCGCGTTTTCAGGTAGCGCAAGGAAACAGACGAAAGAAAATGCCCAACCCCCCCCCCCCATACACATGACATACACTCGTCCACCCACGCAATATACATACCTACACAGCTTTTCCCCCGGTTTTCCCCAGAGCCACATGCCTTGCTTCAATCCACTGACATCACGTCAACCCCTGTAAAAACCACATGACTCCAATTCACTCTATTTCTTGCCCTCCTTTCACCCTCCTGCATGTTCAGGCCCCGATCACACAAAATCTTTTTCACTCCATCTTTCCACCTCCAATTTGGTCTCCCTCTTCTCCTCGTTCCCTCCACCTCCGACACATATATCCTCTTGGTCAATCTCTCCTCACTCATTCTCTCCATGTGCCCAAACCATTTCAAAACACCCTCTTCTGCTCTCTCAACCACGCTCTTTTTATTTCCACACATCTCTCTTACCCTTACGTTACTTACTCGATCAAACCACCTCACACCACACATTGTCCTCAAACATCTCATTTCCAGCACATCCATCCTCCTGCGCACATCTCTATCCATAGCCCACGCCTCGCAACCATACAACATTGTTGGAACCACTATTCCCTCAAACATACCCATTTTTGCTTTCCGAGATAATGTTCTCGACTTCCACACATTTTTCAAGGCTCCCAAAATTTTCGCCCCCTCCCCCACCCTATGATTCCAAATTCCGCTTCCATGGTCCATCCGCTGACCGATCCACCCCAATATCTAAAACACTTCAACCTTCCTCCAGTTTTTCTCCATTCAAACCCCACCTCCCAATTGACTTGGGCCCTCACCCCCTACGTACCCAATAACCTTGCTCTTATTCACATTTAATCTCAACTTTTTCTTCCACACACTTTACCAAACTCAGTCCCCCCCCAGCTTCTGCAGTTTCTCCCCATGAATCAGCCACCAAGCGCTGTACCATCAGCGAAAAAACAACTGACTCACTTCCCAAGCTCTCTCATCCCCAACAGACTTCATACTTTTCCCTTTTTCCGGGACTCTTGCATTTACTCCTTAAAACCCCATCCATAAACAAATTAACAACCAGGGAGAAATCCAACATCCCTCCCCGCAACCTACATTCACTGAGAACCAATCACGTTCCTCTCTTCTACCGTACACAGCTAACACCTCGAAAAAAATTTTTTCATTTGCTTCTAACAACTTTCCCCCCCAACCAAAATTTTCCCTTAAACCTTCCCAGAGCATCTCTACAACTCTATCTATGCCTTCTCCAGATCCAAAATGCACAACAACCCAAATTGCTTTTCAAAGTATTCTCAAAAACCCTTCTTCAAAGCAAACCCCTGATCCACACTCCCTACCACTTCAAAAACCGCCCTCCTTCCCCAACTGATGCTCGTACATCCCTTTCCCACCCCCCAAAATAAATTTCCCTCCCATATAATTTCCAGAATACTCAACAAACTTATACCTCTGTAATTTGACACTCACCCCTACCTTTTTTGCCTTTGTACAATGCCTATGCAAGCTTTCCGCAATCCTCAGGCACCCCAAATGAGTCAACATACATTAAAAAAACCACCACCATCAACAAACAGCCCCCCCTTTTTTAAAAATTCCACTGCAATACACCAACCTGTTTCCTTCCGCTTCTTTTCCCCGCAAAGCTTTTACTACTCTTCTCTGTTTACCAATCTTTTTCCCCCTAACCCTCTCACTTGCACCCACCTCGCCCAAAACACCCTTTTACCCTGCCACCTGTCATCAACACATTCAACATCAGAAGCGGAGCTAAGACCCGGGTGCTGTACATAAATACACAAGTTTTTTTGTTGGTTTGTGTGGTTCGGGCCCCTATCATTCCTGCGCAAAATGTTTTATGTGGACAAATGGAAAACCCTTTAAAAAATATTTTGGCTACGACAAAGCACATCATGTGTTTGTATAAACCACTCATGTTAATGTTAGTTCTTTGTGCATGCAAGATTCCGTAAAGATATTCCCTGTTGATCAAGAAGTTACAGGTCAAAACTCAATTAGCACCATTCCAATTGATATCATTGAATCCTTCCCTTATGAAGGAGACAAAGGATTGTGACATGGACGTGTTAGTGAAGGTTTGTACAATCTGAATACCTTCGTTCGAATGCAACATTTTTCTTTGACCTTTTTTTTCCTCTGTCTGATACCAAATATTTTGCAGGACATGAAGGTGCCAGAACCGAACACCACAGCTTTGGTACTAACGGGTTTACACCGCTCTCTTAGTGTATAATATATAAAAATATATATAATTAATATATAATATATAATAGAAGAAGAGAGAAGAGAGAGAGGGGAGAAAAGAGCCCATGAGAATTTCATTATCTTTTTACCAACCATTTCCTCGGGAAAATAAAAAAAGAGGAAGGGGACCCAAAATTTTTTTATTACAAAAATGAAACAATGAAATATATAATAATATAAAATATATATATATATATATATAAATATAATATTTATATAATATTTTATATGAATAGATACAGGGTTTGACTCAGCAACATATATTTTTTTTGAAAAAAGGTTTTTTTTTTTGGTTGTTTGTAGTGATTGTGTACTGGGGGTATTTTTTTTATAAACGTGGGATATACGTAAGTGGGGGACTGGAGGAACCGAAAGTGGGGACCCAAAGGGCGGGGAAGGGGGGGTTTGAAGTGTACCTGGTGTAAATCCGTGGGACGGGAGGTAGGAGGTCTCCCCCCCTATAAATAGATAATAGATAGGTAATAGATAGATTGTTTTTACGTGAAAATCGTTCCAGGATTTTAATTTGTGAAATCGATGATGTATAGATAGAAAATTGGAGACCATTGAAATTTTTTTCCCTGGTGGGTCGGTTTGAATCTAGCGTTTCTGGGGTGGGTTTAATTTTTGGAAGATGGAGGTGTTTGAACGTGCATAACCCAAAAAAAAAGTTGGTTTTTTAATTGACCTTTATTTTTTTAATTTATTATTCCTTTATTTATTATTTTTTCCTTTTTGCGCAGTTTACTGCATGGGTGCACGTCTTTCCCTCAGCCAGGGCAGCGTCCTAGTATTTGCCACAGTGTTTTGAGGTTTTTTGTTTGTAAGTTTGTTTTAATACATGGAAAAATATTTCAGTGAAGTGAGAAAGGCACTGTCTGGGGGGTTAGGTGGAAAGGAGAGTGTCTGTGGGTGGGGTGTGTGTGTGGTGTGTTTGAGTGTGTGGTTGTGTTGTGTGTTTTGTGTGTTCAAGCAATTGCCAGATTTCCTGCACACAATGCGGTAATTCATTTGCGCCCAAAAACCCCCCCTGCCGTACCCCGCAGCGGAGCGCAGAGGGAGGACGCAAGAGTGTACATAAAGACCCCCGCCAAAGGGAACGTGTGGGGGTCTCAGTGATTGAGTTTGAACAAAATTACGTTGTACGAGAGAAATGTTCACAGACCGGGCAAAGATACAGAATTATTCAACATTTTACAAAAGCAGCAAATGTGGTGTGCGCACACACACCACACATAGCTTTAGGAACATGACCGGGGTTTTATAACAAAATTCGTAAAGTGAAATGTTTACAATCCAAAGAGCAAAGGGCCCCTTCATGTTTCCTCGGGTCGGGACTTCGTTTATTGGGGGGAAAGTTACACATTAAATGTTTCAAATTACAACAGTCAGTGCATTATGGTGCGAAAGGACTGGGGAAATAAATTTGTGATCAATTTTTCATTGGTCGGTTCATTATCAACAAGGTGGTTTGGGGGGGGGGAAAATCACACAAGTACCGGAGCCACACTTGAATGGGCAGCTTAATCTAGACGTCTACTGATCAATATATATAATTTTTTATATTATATATATATAATATATATAAAACCCGGGAAAAGGGAGAAAAATACTTCCCACGTATTCCCTGCCCTTCGTAAAGCGACTAAAAGGGGAGGGGGCGGGTGCGAAATCCGCCCCTCCGTTTTTTTTTTTTTTTTTTATTTTCCAAAAGAAGGAACAGGAAGGGGCCAAAGGGGAGGATTTTTTCCCTCTAAGGCCCAGTCCTCGTCTTAACGCTACTCCAAATGCGAAATGCGAATCGAGAAAAAAAAAAAATAAATATATATATATAATATATATATATATATATAATATCTATATATATATATTTATAAAATGAAAAATAGTATGAATTTATATGTGTATAATAATATATATATATATATATAAAAAATATATATAAAAATATATATATATAAAATATATTATATATGTAATTTTGTGTATGTATATATATATATGTATACGTAAAATTTGTATAGGTATGTCTTATTTTGCGTTTTGGACGTGTATGTATATGCCTATACATTGTATGTGGGGGTTGGGCCATTTCTTTCGTCTGTTTCCTTGCGCTAAACCCCGCGAACGCGGGAGACAGCGACAAAGGTATTAAATAGATACTAAAATAATAAATAGATAAATAAATTTAAATAAATAGATAAAAGATAAAAATAAAATAAATTTTATTTTTTTTTTTTTTTTTTTTTTTTATACTTGTCGCGTCTCCCGCGTTGCGAGGTAGCGCAAGGAAACGGACGAAAAATGGCCAACCCCTCCCCCCAAAACACATGTACATAACAGTCCACCCACGCAAAAATAAATACCACACACTTCCATGGTTTCCCCCCAACGCTTTCACAAATGCCTTGCTTAATCCACTGACACACGTCAACCCCTTATACCACATGACTCCAATTCACTCTATTTCTGCCCTCTCTTTCACCCCCTGCATGTTCAGGGCCCCGATCACACAAAATCTTTTCCCCTCCATCTTTCCACCTCCAAATTTGGCTCCCTCTTCTCCTCGTCCCTCCACCTCCGACACATATATTCCCCTTTGGGCATCTCTCCTCACCCTTCCCTCATGTGCCCAAACCATTTCAAAACACCCTCTTCTGCTCTCTCAACCACGCTCTTTTTATTCCACACATCTCTCTTACCCTTACTTACTTAAATGTCAAACCACCTCACACCACAAAAATTGTCCCAAAAATCTCTTCCACACATCCATCCTCCCCGCGCACATCCTATCCATGCCCACCCTCCCCAACCATACAACATTGTTGGAAAACCCCTATTCCCCAAACATCCCATTTTTTCTTTCCGGAAAAATTTTTCGACTTCCCAATTTTTCAAGGCTCCCAAAAATTTTTGCCCCCTCCCCACCCTATGATCCACTTCCCCCTTCCATGGTTCCCCCGCGACAGATCCCTCCCAGATTCAAAACACTTCACTTCCTCCAGTTTTTCTCCATTCAAACTCACCTCCAATTGACTTGACCCTCACCCTAGACCTATAACCTTGCTCTTATTCACATTTCTCTCAACTTCCTTTTTCCCCACACTTAACAAAATCATCACCACTTCTCAGTTTCTCACATGAATCAGCCACCACGCTGTATCATCAGGACAACAACAACGACTCCCTTCCCCCAAACTCCCCTCAAAACCCCCCAAAAACTTCATACTGCCCCTCTTTCCGGACCTTGCATTTACCTCCCTTACATCCCCCTCCATAAACAAATTAAACAACCATGGAGAAAATCACACACCCCTGCCGCAAACCTACATTCACTGAGAACCATCACTTTCCTCCTTCCTACACGTACACATGGGCCTTTCATCCTCGATAAAAAAATTTTACTGCTTCTAACACTTGCCTCCCACACCATTTTAAATTTTTAATACCTTTCCCCCAAGCATCTCATCAACTCTTTTCATATGCCTTCTCCAGATCCATAATGCTACATACAAAACCATTTCTTTTCTAATTAATCCACATACATTCTCAAAGCAAACACCTTTTCCCCAACCTCTACCCCTTCTAAACCGCACGCCTTCCCCCTTTTTTCCCCAATTTTGAGCTCTGTACATCCTTCACCTCTCAACCAATACCCTCCCATATAATTTACAGGGAAAAAATATAAAAAATAAATACCGGGTTTGACTGCGTCAGTGATTGAATCAGGCATTTGGGAAACGTCTGGGGGAAAACATGGAAAGCTGTGGGAAATTTAATATTTGCTGGTGGACGTATGTTATACATGTGTATGGGGGGCCCTTTTTTTTCGTCCCTTTTTCCCTTTCGCTACCTCGCAAAAAAGGAGACAGCGACAAAGTTTTTTTTTAAAAAAAAAAAAAATAATATTTTTATTAATATATATAAAATAAATATATATATAGATTGTAGCTGTGGTGGATGAATCTGGTTGTGTGATCAATGGGTACGTGGGATATACCTAAGTGGGGTACTGAGGTGTACCGTACGTGTGTACCAACGGTACGGGGAGGGGGGTTTTGAAGTGTACCTGGTGTATACCTGTGGTACGGTAGGTTAGGAGGTCTCCATCCCTGATAGATAGATAGATAGATAGATAGATAGATAGGTAGATAGATAGATTGTTTTTACGTGAAAATTACGTTCCAGGGGTTTTCATTTGTGAAATCGATGTATTGTTATAGATAGAAAAATTGGAGACCATTGATAATTTTTCCGTGGTGGTGTCGTGTTGGAATCTGAGCGTTGCTGTAGTGGATTTAATTTTTGGAAGATGGAGGTGTATGACGTGCATAACCCGAAAAAAAAAGATTGGTTTTGATTTGACCTTTATTTTATTAATTTATTTATTCCTTTATTTATTTATTTTGTCCTTAGCGCAGTTTACTGCAGTGATGCAGCGTCTTCCATCAGCCAGGACAGCGATCCTAGTATTAGTCCACAGTGTTAGAGAGGTTTTTTGTTTGTATGTTTGTTTTAATACATAGGAAAGTATTTCAGTGAGAGTGAGTGAATGGCACATGTCTGGGGGGTGTTAGGTGGAGAAGGAGAGGTGTCTGTGTGTCTGTGTGTGTGTGTGTGTGTGTGTGTGTGTGAGTGTGTGTGTGTGTGTGTGTGTGTGTGTGTGTGTGTTCAAGCCAATAGGCCAGATATTTCTGCCACACAAGTGCGGTAAGTTCATTTGCGCACACCCTCCTGCTCGTACCCCGCAGGCGGAGGCGCAGAGGGAGGACGCAAGAGTGTACATAAAGACCCCGGCCAAAGGGACGTGTGGGGGTCTCAAGTGATTGAGTTTGAGACAAGTTACGTGTAGCGAGAGAAATGTTCACAAGACCTGGGCAATGATACATGAATTATTCAACAGTTTACACAGCAGGCGAACTGTGTGTGTGCGCACACACACTCACACACAGCTTGAGGAACAGTGATTGGGTTCTATAACAAAATTCGTAATATGTGAAGTGTTTACAATCCACGGAAGCAAAGGCTCCACTTCATGTACCTCTGATCGGGACTTCGTTATGGTGGGAATGTTTACACATGTAAATGATACGAAATTTACAACAGTCAGGTGCATTATGGTGCGACGGACGTGAGAGAGTAAATTTGTGATCAGAGTTTTACATTGGGTCGGTTCATTATCAACAAGGGTGGTTGGGGGGGGCAAACTCACACAAGTACCTGGAGCCACAGCTTGAATTGGACAGCATAATCTAGACGTCTACTGATCATATATATATGAATATTAGTATGAATTATGTATATGTGTATATATATATATATATATATGTATATATGTATGTTTGTGTATGTATATATATATATGTATACGTTGAAATGTATAGGTATGTCTTATGTGCGTGTGTGGACGTGTATGTATATGCATGTGTATGGGGGTGGGTTGGGCCATTTCTTTCGTCTGTTTCCTTGCGCTACCTCGCGAACGCGGGAGACAGCGACAGAGTATAATAGATAGATACTAAAATTAATAGATAGATAAATAAAGTATGATAAATAGACAAAAATAGATAAATGAATGAATATATATATATATATATATATATATATATATATATATATATATATCTGAGTGTAGGTGTGGTGGTTGTGTCTGGTGGGCCAGGCATGGTACATGGTAGGGCTGTGTGAGCCCTGGTGTGAACGCCTCCTGGTGGGCCAGGCATGGTAGGGCTGTGTGAGCCCTGGTGTGAACGCCTCCTGGTGGGCCAGGCATGGTGGAGCTGTGTGAGCCCTGGTGTGAACGCCTCCTGGTGGGCCAGGCATGGTAGGGCTGTGTGAGCCCTGGTGTGAACGCCTCCTGGTGGGCCAGGCATGGTGGGGCTGTGTGAGCCCTGGTGTGAACGCCTCCTGGTGGGCCAGGCATGGTGGGGCTGTGTGAGCCCTGGTGTGAACGCCTCCTGGTGGGCCAGGCATGGTGGGGCTGTGTGAGCCCTGGTGTGAACGCCTCCTGGTGGGCCAGGCATGGTGGGGCTGTGTGAGCCCTGGTGTGAACGCCTCCTGGTGGGCCAGGCATGGTGGGGCTGTGTGAGCCCTGGTGTGAACGCCTCCTGGTGGGCCAGGCATGGTGGGGCTGTGTGAGCCCTGGTGTGAACGCCTCCTGGTGGGCCAGGCATGGTAGGGCTGTGTGAGCCCTGGTGTGAACGCCTCCTGGTGGGCCAGGCATGGTGGGGCTGTGTGAGCCCTGGTGTGAACGCCTCCTGGTGGGCCAGGCATGGTGGGGCTGTGTGAGCCCTGGTGTGAACGCCTCCTGGTGGGCCAGGCATGGTGGGGCTGTGTGAGCCCTGGTGTGAACGCCTCCTGGTGGGCCAGGCATGGTGGGGCTGTGTGAGCCCTGGTGTGAACGCCTCCTTGGTGGGCCAGGCATGGTGGGGC
Source organism: Panulirus ornatus (assembly GCF_036320965.1). NCBI lineage: Eukaryota > Metazoa > Arthropoda > Malacostraca > Decapoda > Palinuridae > Panulirus > Panulirus ornatus. Next base: position 44,766,647 of record NC_092230.1, on the reverse strand, counting down.
TGTGTGAGCCCTAGTGTGAACGCCTCCTGGTGGGCCAGGCATGGTGGGGGCTGTGTGAGCCCTGGTGTGAACGCCTCCCGTTACACGGACGGTGTTCAGCCCAGCTTATGTTTCCTAAGCTGCCACGGAGAAAGCTGCGCCCCGTGTGTCGCTCAGCTCTCTCTCTCTCTCTCTCTCTCTCTCTCTCTCTCTCTCTCTCTCTCTCTCTCTCTCTCTCTCTCTCTCTCTCTCTCTCTCTCATCCCAATCAGCCCAAAGAGCTGTTGGACACATTCCGACAATCCCCTAGGCCCCTCCCCTCCCCTCTCCTCCTCCTCCTCCTCCTCCTCCTCCTCCTCCTCCTCCACCTCCTCCTTCTCCTTTCCTTTTCTTTTCCATTGACTCCCAGAGCCATTCCTCTTCAAGGAAAGGGGGAGGAATGAGGCGTTCCATATTCAACAACGCCTTCAATATATATATATATATATATATATATATATATATATATATATATATATATATATATATATATATATATATTTATATATCAGAGAAAAAAAAAGTAAAAGAGAATTTGAATATGGAAAAAATGCAAGAAGACCAGCGAGAGTATTTCGCGTGGCATTTTTTCCCCTCAGATGTAATGAAGCGCTTTGCTGATCAAAGGCTGGGCTGGGCTGGGCTAGGCTCCGCTGGTCTAGGCTGGGCTGGTCTGGCCTGGGCTGGGCTAGGCTAGCCTGGGCTGGTCTGGCCTGGGCTGGTCTTGGCTGGTCTCAGCTGGTCTGGGCTAGGCTAGGCTGGGCTGGGCTAGGTTCCGCTGGTCTGGGCTGGGCTGGGCTGATCTGGGCTGGGCTGGGCTGCCCTGGTCTGGTCTGGGCTGGGTTGCTCTGGTCTGGGCTGGGCTGGCCGCCTCCCTGTCATTCTCCGTGTTTTCCTTGCGTCGTCAATACATCCAAAGTGGGGAGAGAGAGAGAGAATTAAAAAAAATAAGAAAAAGAGGCGTGGAACCGTAAAAGTGATATTCATTTACATCAGATTATCATACGTAATGAGTCTGGGATCGGTGTCAAAGGCTTGCGTGACGTGACTGTCTCGTCTTCCATGATAAACGAGCAACCGTCGTCTGATATTTTATGAATATTTAATTTTTTTTTTATTGTTAGATGGTATTTGTGTGTGTGTGTGTGTGTGTGTGTGTATGTGTGTGTGTGTTTTATTGCTCTGTTAGGGGTCATAGAACTCGTCGGGAGAGGATGATCCTGGATAGAATGAATTGGATCGATGTGGTGTATGGGGAGCGACGTACGGTTCAGTGGACTAAACCAAGGTAAACCATGGAGTTACCCTGTGGATCACATGCTCCGATTTCGGTGCATTATACACGATAGCTAGATACTGTACGTGTGTAAATGAGGCCATTGTCTGTTTCTGATGTTACCTTGATAAACAAGGAAGGGCTGTTAGGTATATATATATATATATATATATATATATATATATATATATATATATATATATATATATATTACCAGACTTCCAGCGAGTAAGGACTTCCTCACACCAAAAGAGTCCATCCTTTCCCTGCTCCGTCGTGGAGTGCAGTCTGGAAGCCGCCGGGAGACCCATAAGAAGAGCGTTGGGGATACATCAATAATCTAATATAATCATCAAAAAGATAAATATGATAAAAAGGTATAATGAATAATTAGGGAAGACAGTATAACAAGCAATCATTGAGAAAATCAATTTCTCTTCCCTGAGGGTCTGGACACTTCAGAAACAACTGAGAGATATTACACCTCGCTGATTTAGCAGGAACTACCCATTGAGCAGGGAACGAGGTCTGTGGTGTGGTGGAATGGGTATGGGTGCATGGAAGGTAATTCCTATTAATCTAATTTTGACTTAAGAGTCTTTATTCTTCTGATTATAGTCACTTGCTCTTTGCAGATGACCCGGCTGTGGTGGCAGACTGAAGAGAGGAGAGTGTGTTGAAGGAAAACGTCAACAAAAGCCCAATGTGAACTGAGGTAAGGTTAAGGCGGTGCGGTGAGGGGGATGAAACAGGATGGTATG